>NC_143396.1:15168849-15325099 GCF_052110815.1 Crocodylus siamensis | reverse complement strand
GTCTGAATCTATGATGATATTAAAGTTATGAGTCTGAATAGTGGGCAGGACAATACCCAGCTGTGGTGTCTGTAGTGATCAGGAATCAATCTTGCCTCTCCCATTGCACAAAGAGGCTAGATTGTTAATTCTGCAGATTGCAACAATTAATGCTGAGCTATCCCCCAATAAAATCAATATATGCTATATTGACATAATTTGATAAATCGGTTAATTCTTGGACAGTGGCTTCCATGCAAGCAGAGCCTTGAGAGGAACAGACTGGGGATACCTTCCTTGGGACCATATTCTAACTTGCCCCAAATCAGGGGGCAACAGCGTGAGGTACAGAGAGGCTCTGGCTAGCCTGAAGTCCAGCAGTATGGACCACATGCCTGACCCTGCGAATACTGTCTCACCTGAGGAGAGAAGCCTGTGCTGGATCCCTAAGCCACCCTAAAAGAGGACCTGATCTGTAGACCTCTGTTTATTGTACTAGCAGAGTATGGATGTCACTAATGGCAGACTGGCAAGAGAAAAATGTGGCTGCACAAGGAGCTTCTAAAATACCTCAAATTGCAAATTGTGTACAGGCAATGGAAGCATGGGCAGGTCACCAAGGAGGTGTACCATGAACAGCAAAACCTTGCAGGGGCAAAATCAGGAGGGCAAAGATAAAGAGTGAGCTGCACCTGGCAAAGGAGGTTAAACCCAACAAGAAGAGGTTCTATAAGTCTGTTGGCCAGAAAAGAAAGACCAAGGAAGCTGTGGGTCTACTGTTAACAAGCCAGGGGGAACCCCTTAACTGAAGATGCAAACAAGTCAGATCTGTTCAACAGCTACTGTGCTTCTGTCTTCAGAAAAAATAATAAGCTGCAGCCAGACACTTGATAAGGATTATCTGGATAAGGAAGGATGCAAGCTGAGGGAGGAGATAACAGAAGAGATGGTCAGAGAGCTTTTGTTGGGTCTGAATAATTTAAGTCAGCAGGGCTGAATGAGCTTCATCCAGGGTGCTGAAGGAACTGCTAGAGGAGATCTCGGAGCCTTTGGCAATGATATTCATGAAGTCATGGGAGGTGGGCTAGGTACAAGAGGACTGGAAAAGTGCCAATATAGTGTGCCTCTGTAGAAAAGGCAAGGAGGATGACCTGGGAAACTGCAGACCAGTTAGCCTCGCCAGAATATCTGGGAAGTTTAGTGGAGTATATCCTAAGAAAGCCCATTGTAAACCATTGGAAGGAGGAAGGGCTAATTCACAAACAGCTAGCACAGATTTGTGAAAAACAAATAGGGTCAAAACAAACCTGATCTCCTTTGACAAAGTACTTGAGTGGATGAAGGGAATGCTGTGGATGTAGCGTATCTGGACTTCAGCAAGACTTTTGATAAGGTCCCGCATGATCTTCTCTTAAACAAATTGGAGAAATGTGGGCTAGATAAAACTACTACAAGGTGGATAGTCCCAAAGGGGACTATCCCAGGACTGGTGCTGTTCAAAGTGTTTTATTAACAATTTGGATACTGACATAGAAAGTTTCTTGAGCAAGTTTGCAGGTGACACAGAACTGGGAAGGACTGAATATACTGGAGGATGCAACTCCAATTCAGAAAAATATCAACAGGTTGGAAAGCCGGGCTAACATGATTAAGTTCATTGCCTTCATTAAGTTCATTTTGTGCAGTTCTGGGCTCCACATTTTAAAAAGGACATGGAGAAGTTAAAGAAGGTCCCGAGGTGGGCAACAAAGATGATCAAGGGCTTGGAATGCAAGGCACATGAGGAGAAGCTTGAAGGAGCTAGATGTTCAGCTTGTGGAAAAGGCACTTAAGGGACCTGATAGCAGTCTTCAGGTACTTGAAGGGCTGTCATAAAGAAGAGGGAAAGCACCTTTTCTTTCTTGCTGCTGCTGCAGAGATTGACATAAACCAATGGCTAGAAGACTGGATAGCCAAAAAACCTTTTGCAGTGGAATAGACTGTCTAGGGAAGTTTGTGGACTCTCCACTACTGGAGGTTCAAGAAGATGTTGGACAGCCACTGGTCAGGGATGATTTAGGAGTAACTGTTATGGGTATTTTCCCATGCTTCTGGGCTTAGATGGTTGTTTCTGCCTCCCTGCCCACCCCCCCTTGTGCTATATGTATCAGGGTGCTTTTAAGCCTCCCTTAGAAGCACTGGGCACTGGACATGGCTAGGCTGGGGACTTCAACTTGGGTGTGCCCAATGCTCCTGCTGGGACTAAAGCCAGAGGCTCCTGGCTAGAGGGTCTTGCCCCTCCACTCGGGATCAGACCAATTGCCAGGAAGGGGTCAGGAAGGAATGGTCATCATAATGGTCCTAACCACCATATTTATGGTCAGGAATCCCATGGTCAGATTGGTATGGATGGTGGGGGACTTTGCCTTCTTCTCTAGCAGAGGGCATGGTCCTCTACCTGGGATCTCTTGAGCATATACTAACAACATTTAGAAGAAGCAGGACATTGGCTGCCATGTTTCACTTGCCTTTCTGTAGCAGGCAAGGGTGTACGGTCTATGTTGTGTCAGGCTTGATGGTAGTCTTGTGTAGAGTTTGTATTGATACAGGACCACAGAAGTAACAGCTGATGCACCCTCCTTGGAAGCAATTCCTGCTTTCCTTTTGAAGTATTTAAAAGCTACCTCTGTCCATAGCCAGAGGTTGCAATTTAAAGTATTTTTTATTAGCATTGGAATGCAAGAGGCAAGGATTTCTCAGGGTTATTATCTTTTATTGGACCAGCTATGTAGTTCAGATAAAGTTAGATAAGCTTTCCAATCTAAGATATTCTTTGTAATGTCTTTTGATTACTGAAACCAAGGTGCAGCAAGCGAAGCATGTGATAGTGGATTGGCTGAGAGAAATTCTCAGGGGTAGCAGACACACAATTAGCAGAAGAAAAGAAGCTAATTATTGGGAGATCAAGGCCTATCAAAAGAGGATGGGGACCTCCTTCCTTGAGTGAAAAGAATTCAGGTGTTGGATAAATTATATTGTTTAATCAATTTTATAAGACAAATTTTTCACCTTAATCAACTTTGGTGGGGTGGGGGAGGGAACAACAGGGACAGGACTCCTCATCTTACATTTGCATACAAGGAAACTTCACCAAATACATGGTCTATCACTAAACTATTGCCAAAAGCAGGATGTGCTAAATAATGGAAACCAACTCTGAAGTTGATTAAATGCAGTGAACAATAAACATGACTATAAAACACATGACCCATAAGGGGCAAACATACTGATGGGAACCTACCACAAAGATTAGTGTAGCCCATCTGAATAAGATGCATGTTAGGGCCCATTGTGTCCACTCCCCCTCAGCATGGACTCCCCCCCCCCCAAAAGAAAATCATAATGAACCACTGCACATAATTTTGAGTTATTCTTCACTCCTGCAGCTGAGCAATGTCTTCCTTTCCAATTTCCAATGATTCTTATTTTTTAACCAGCCTTAAATATCTGGCAGATATCACCAAATGGGACCCCACTGTCACCTGCTTTCTCAGCCTGTTACATTTAATTAGTGTGGCCCTGCTGTTTTTTCCAGACATGTCCTCTTTTTTGGCCCCCTGTTCTCGTGTCTGCGTTGATTTTTAAAATGACAGCATTTGTCCAAGTTTTAGGTCTTCCTCTGCTTTCCTGGGCTGGCTGCTTGGGAGCAGCGAGCAAGGTGATTTGCTGTCAGGGGTCATGTGTTCCCTGCCTGGGCCCTGGCAAGCTACTCCCAGCAAAAGATACTGTGTGTGCGTGTGCACACGCGCAACGTGAGAGCTGCTTGGGCAGCAGGGCTGGGAGGCAGGAGGCTGTGGGTTGGGAGTGAGGGGCACCGGCAGGGCTGGGTGGCAGGGGACTGTGGGTTGGGATGGGGGGCACTGGCAAGGCTGGGTGCTGAAGGGGCTGCCAGTTGGAAATGAGAGGCACTGGCAGAGCTGGGGGGTCAAAGGACTGTGGGTTGGGAGTGAGGGGGTGCTAGCAGGGCTGAGGGGGCAGGGGCTTAGGAATGAGGGGTAGAGTCAGGGCATAGGCATATCACTGCCCCTCCCACAATCATATGTCTCTCCCCTTCTTCCCATCCTTGTCCCCCTCACAGGTGTTCTTTTTTTTTGATATTGGAAATATGGTAACCTTAGATTAGAGCTGGACCTGTGCCTCATCTGCATATAAATTTTTGGAGGATCTCCGGACTGGTGACAAGAACACCAAGTTCCAGTCATGAATGGGGGTGTTAATTAGCACTTGGATCCTCTGTTGGGGGTATCTGCAGTACACACACATACTGAGCAGTACAGAGCTGTTGGGTCATGATGGCTTGAATCACTGTTGTCTCTCCTGGGGTCCAGCCCAATTAACTATATTATAAATCATGAGCCTTTTGGCTTTAGACTAGTGTCATGTATAGTTTGTACTATATACAGGTGAGGGGTGTGCTGATAAAGTTTTTTCTTGGGTAATACCAATGGCCAAATAGTAAGCAACCGTATTGGTCAATCCCGATCCCATAGCTGATTTATAGGAATACAGCCGGACAGCTTGGAGAGCAGCATCCTGCTGGTAAGTCTGTTGGAGGGGTGGGGGGCAGATTGAGGCCCGACAGAGGGGCAGGTGCTGCCTAGCCAGAGCAATGAATGCTCTCACATGTGCATTGATATTGAACATAAGAAGTACCATACTGGGTCAAACCAGTGATCCATGTAGCCCAAGATCCTATATACAACTGTACCGGGAGTGGATGCTTTAGAGCAGATTCTTCAACCCTTTTTAGACTTGAGGTATCCCTCTTTAGACTCAAAGCACCCCTCAAAGCCAGCTCTTTGTTTTCACTTCTTTTTTGATTACAGAAAAATAATAGAGCAATTTGCAACAATAATTGCAAAGAGCTCAGAAAGACCACAAGAAATCAGACTAATTTTAAAACCATGAGTTTCTACTTGAAATCTGTAATTGTTCTGTGAATCATATTTGCAGATCATACCGTGCTAATATCGCATAGCACTCCAGCAGGGCATAGTCCATGGCAACCCATACCACCTTTGAATGCATTTCAAGGCACCCAAGGTGCCACAGCATCCTGCTTGAGAATTGCTGGTTGAAAATCATGTAGAGCAGGCCTTGAACAACAGTTCCCTGTTCATTCAGTCCATGCCTTTCGTGATTTTATAGACCTCCATCATATCCCCCATGAAGCCAAAATGAGAAGATCTTAGCATTTATGAATACAGTCTGGCTGTGTTAGGTAGTTACTTTGAAAAATTGGAGAGATGTGTGTGTGAATGGTTAAGTACCAGAATTAGTAGTTTAATGAGAAACTGTCTTCATTAATAGCAAATGTTAAAGGCGAATTGCATAGAATATATCTAATTTGTAAAAGTAGTTATAATCACACCAGTTTATAGAAGTACTGTATTTACCCAAATCCAAGACTACTTTGAATTTAAGACCCCTAATAATTAGATTCTGTACACTGGAAAATTACACATTTGTTCTAATTTTCCATGTATAGAACTACATAGTGGAAGTTCATTGTAAATTTGTGTCCTCCCCTCTTTGTCCCCGCCGCCCTTGCTGTGGTGAGGAAAGTTGCAGCAGGGAATGAGGCACCAGACTCCTGGCCCTTGATCTCAAGCCCTTTTTTCCTACCTTGCTTGCCCCCCCCCTCCCTTTAGCATCATTTCCTCTCCTCCCCTGCCCCAGTAACCACCCCCTTCCCTGGGGCTGAGTGGTATCGGGCGTGGCCCCCTGCTGAGCTGCACTGGACCCACCCCAGGGGCAGCTGCCGCATGGGTGCCAGGCAGGGGGGCAATCCCCACTGCCCCCCAGCACCCTGGGCTGTGCAGAGGGGCTCTGCCACGAGCCTTCAGAAGCACTGATCGCCAGTGCCAGAGCTGGTGAGTGTGGGGCTTTTTTTGTTTTTGTTTTTTTTAAGTGCTGGACAGCTGGGCCAGGCAGGGGATGGGGCTGGGCAGGGCAGCCATGGGGGCTTCTCCCATGGCTTTTCCATCTGCACCTGCCTCTGTTCTGGCAGGGGGAGCCACAGAGGCTATGCCCTGCTGCCGCATGCCCAGCCAGTGCAGGGAGGACGGCATGATGCAGGCGCGGCTTGCTCTGGGCAGCTGGAGGGCATAGTCTATGCTCCCAGTGCTACTGCGCCCACATCGGTGCTGGGAGTGGGGGCTCTGCCCTGCAAGCCAGCTCAGAATGTGGGTGTTGCAGTGCTGGGAGCGGGGGCTATGCCCTGCTGCCACTTGCCCCCTTCTGCCTGGAGCGAGCTGAATCCCCTCTGAATTGAATCGGCTACCAAAGCTTTGCACAGCTCTAATAGGCACCCATGCCACTAAAGGACTCTGCTAATATTAGACCCTCTAGGGGGCTGGAGCCAGCCAGCTGCTCCCTGGCTCACTTTCTTCTTCAGTAGTGGCATAGGGGTCTCATTACACCCCCCTGGGCTGCCTGTCCCCCACCATGTACCCCCCTGCTTTCCCACTCCTTGCTTCCCCCACCCTCTGTATCTACCTACGGCCTGCCAGGGCATAGGGGGAAGGCTGCAGGTGACAGCAGGGGGTACCAGCCTGGGGTGGCCCCTGCTCCCACTTGCAATCTGCTAGCCCACACTGCCCATCACTCCACATACACACACCCTGCTCCCACCTGCTGCCTGTCTTGTCCCCTTCCCTTTCCTTCCCTATCCTCTCCCATTTGCCTTCTCCTGCAGCTCTGCTCTGGATCAGGGCACTCAGCAGCAGGGGCACTGCCTTAGCTTAGCTTGGCCAGGAAGAAGCAATAGCAGTTTCTGGCTGGGCTGAGTCAGGGCTGGAGGAACCAGAGCTGGAGCAGAAGATGAAGAGGGAGGGGGCAGCTAGCTAGAGGAGGCAGGCAGTAGGGAGAGCATGGGGTAGAGGGGGAGGTACATGTACCAGGAGCAAAGGGGTGGGGTTCAGGCTGCAGGTTCCACCCCCAGCCCTGCTGTCAGTCCTGCATCCCCTTGGCCCTGCGACCCCTTCCCTGCCAAATGAGTCATTCCAGCCTGGGGGAGGCAACAGCTCAGCTCTGGCTTCAACCCTCCATCTGGGGCCAGAGTTGAGCTTCTGCTTGTTCCTGGCTGGTACTCAAATCCAAGACTAGGCTTCCCCCCACCACCCCTATGGCGATTGAAGGGAAAGAACTGTCTTGGATTCAAGTAAATGCCATAAGTGGAAATCTAGCGTTGCAGCTGTTCCCATGAAAAACTGCTGTATTTTCTGAACTTTACTTTCCCAAATGGTATAAATCCTTGCCGTATGTATGTCTGCATTTGCCAACCATTAATATTCAGTTACCTCAGTGCACTTTCTGTTTTAAGAATAATGGAAAACTTTGGTGCTGTCAGGTACTATTGATATAATTGTGGGGAGACATGTTTTTTTTTTTTGGGGGGGGGGGTTGAGCCAATCATTGTATGATTTGTTCTCTTTTAGACTACTTTATTGCTGGAGGCTCTAAGAAATCCTAGGGACAAGTGTTACTGTGCTATCTAATCCAAAATCCATTGAAATTATTACTTTCATTCTGGGAGAGGCAACAATTTTTTGGACCAGCTGCATAGTTGGGATAAAGTTAGATAAGCTTTTGAATGCAAAGCATTCTTCAGGCCTTTCATTCTAGGGGCTATTGTTTACTTAACAAGACTGCTCTTAAGTGATTTCCTGTTGAACAGTCTTTCCACTAAGTTAATCTAGTGCAAATACCATCAGTGGCAAAAACAATGAAATCACAAACTAGGCCACTACATCTATCTTTTTTTATAGCGCCCTTAAATGTAGTGTCTAAACTCTGACTAGGTTTGACATAATTATGGTTCAGAAACAAAGTAGAGAAATAAAATGTACACACAAAGTGAAGAGGGCAAACTCTGTGGACTTGCCAAAATGATTAACATTTATTTAAGTTTTAATAACTTCTTATTTGAATGCCCATTAACGTCTGATGGACAGCTTAATAAATGCATTCTAATAGTTATGATTATATGCATCTCTTTTCCCAGTTGTTTTCTTAGCAGTAATAGGTATGGGGAAGCAGAATCTTGTTTTTCGTATTCACCTTTTGTCTGTTGTCTTATGACCTACTTCAAGTTATGGTCCTTCCTAATGACATAATCTAATGCCCCTAACAATAAACAATGAGGACATAAAAAAATGGAAAATGATATAACAACACAATAGCTTTTTAATGTTTTTCAAATAATGCGGTTTTGCCAGTTTGCATGTAATAAACTCAGTGATGATAAAGCAGGATAAAATCTAACTTGTTTTTATTCTATTTACTGCCTGTTAGAGATTAAATTTGTGAAGTTGGGGAATACTGCCAGCTATTGAATGTGAAGGAAGTGGATGCTAAGGGAAGTTCTTTTTCTCCCAATGAAAGCTTAGTGGTTGCATGTATGTGTGTTTATTTATATATATATTAGGAGACTTGGCAAATACAAAATATGAATTTTATTCTTAGCTATTGTTAATATTTTCCTGGTGATCTGAAGATGAGCTGTATATGTCCATTACTGTGGGTTATGAAGCTTTCCCCCGCCTCCCCCACCCTCCCTGTCCAGAATATTTTGACAAATGTAATTTACTTACTTAATACATATTAAAGGGAGAAATGTATGAGAGAGTATATTTGTTATGTAGAATATCTAATAACTAATTCTGTTTTGGTATGGGATTTCCAAAAGCCTTCAGTGGGAGTTAGGTGCCAGTCCTATTGCCTTTTAGTGAAAGTCATGCAAATTATATTTTCAAATGTGGCTAACAAAGTCAGATGTTCAGGAATAAAATGTTTAGTGTGGCTTTACTATATAAATAGTTATATCCTAAGGCATATTTTTAGTATGGACGTCAACATTTCTGGAGGGGTTTTTGTAGAAAAAATCTGAACACGTTTTCTAGAAACATCTGTTATACATTGCTACACACGCTGATTGCTGATTTTTTTTTTTTAAATTAAAAACATTTTCTTTAGTTGTAGATATAAACAAATGACTTATTAACTAGTAACACCTAATGTGTGGTAGCTGTTGTGTACTTATAATTTAATGTAAAAATATAGAAACAGGATCAGGAGTCAAAACTTCACAGTGTAGATCATAACTTACATTATTATTATTAAATACATTGTGCTAATCTTATGTAAGCAGGACTTGGACAGAGTGAAAAAGAGAAATGATCTTGAAACATACCTGTGAATTTTAAAGTATAGAGCTCTGTATGGAAACTAAAATTAATATTTAATTATTAAGAAAGATAAAATAGGAAGCATACACTTAAATATATATAGATTTTGTCGCATTTTGGTATTTTATTGCTTAGCATTTTCGTCTAATAATTCCAAAATGTATTTTCTGTGCTCCATTGCCCGTTTGCAGTTTGTACTTACAACCCTTTTATTACAGCTAGGAACCAGAGGCAATGGAATGAATTACTCCTGAAGACACTCTAGGGACCAGTCCTATATTGAGGTTACCCAACAGGTCTTTCCCATCTCTGACCCATACAATAGAGACTAGCCTAAAATCAACTTGAGAAGAATTTCTCAACACAAAGGTGGGTTAAAATATTTTTGGTAATTAGTTCTGTCTCTTAAAGTAAATAATATGGTACGAAGCAATTCGAACATGGAGATGGAAATATATTTGCCAAGATTCAGGTAAACACAGATGAACATCAGGGGTGTACGTAGCCACTTCTGTAGGCTGAGCAGCAGCAGTACATGGTGCAGTGACCCCTGGGAAGAAGTCACTTCCTTTTTTGCTCCCAACATGCAGTTTGAACAGTTATTTAAACACTAGTTTTATGGAAGCAAAAAAGGAGGCATTGTCTCCCCTACCAGGAGCAAAACTCTAGCTGCCACACTTGCATTACAAACTGTTACCACTTCTCTGGCTTCCATGTTGCCAGAATTGGAGCCAGAGCCACTGCAGGGAAGGTGCAGGGGGCAGGGAGGAGTGGGGCAGGTGCCATCTCTATCTCTACCCCCTCGTTAGGTAGTGCTTTGGGGCTCATGCCTTGCTTTCCCACCCAGTGTTAAGCTAGTGGACTACATTATCTATTTTTGTTTTGTATGAGGGAAGAACAAGTAGATTTTATGCTAGAAGGGTAAATGTTCATGACCCTTTTTGTAAGGTTGAGCAAAATATATCTTTGTCCCTCCCCTAAAACTGAGTTTTTTGTTTAGATTTGAAGTACAGTCATTTTTGGAATGAAAAGTAGGAGCTATGAAACAGTTCCAAGCAGTCCTACCTGTAATTTATCTTGGGAAGTAATGAAAAATATTGTAGTTCTTGCAATTACTGAACCGATTCACTGGAAGTTGGGTCATGATATGATTCTGTGTCTCTAGCTTGTTTCCTTCTGAGACGAACAGAATAGGAGCGGTGAGATGGAATGATTTCATAGATTTCATAGACATTAGGGCTGGAAGGGACCTCGGGAGATCATCGAGTCCAGCTCCCTGCCCAAAGGGCAGGAAGTCAGCTGGGGTCATAGGATCCCAGCAAGATAAGCATCCAATTTACTCTTGAAGGTGTTCAATGTAGGTGCTTGAACCATCTCCGCTGGCAGACTGTTCCAGACCTTGGGGGCTCGGACAGTAAAGAAATTCTTCCTTATGTCCAGCCTGAAACGGTCTTGCAGGAGTTTGTGACCGTTCGACCTCGTCATCCCATGGGGCGCTCTGGTGAACAGACGTTCCCCAGATCCTGGTGGTCACCCCTGATAAACTTATAGGTGGCCATCAGATCACCCCTGAGCCTACGCTTTTCCAGGCTAAAGAGCCCCATGGCTCTCAGCCTGTCATCGTAAGATCTGTTTTCCTGACCTCTGATCATGCATGGGGCTCTCCTCTGGACTCTCTCAAGCTTCTCCACATCCTTTTTGAATTGTGGAGCCCAAAACTGGACGCAGTACTCCAGCTGCAGCCTCACCAAGGCCGAGTACAAGTGGAGAATGACGTCCCGGGATTTGCTCGAGAAGCATCTATGGATGCAAGCCAGTGTTTTGGTTGCTTTACTAGCCGCAGCATCGCATTGGAGGCTCATGTTCATCTTGTGGTCAATGATGACCCCCAAGTCTCTTTCTTCTCTAGTGCTAGCCAGCGTAGCACTGCCGAGCCTATAAGGAAGCTGCAGGTTTTTCCTCCCAAGGTGGAGAACCTTGCATTTTTCGGTGTTAAACACCATGAGGTTCTCGTCTGTCCATTTGCTGAGCTTGTGCAGGTGAGCCTGGATCACCCGCCTATCTTCTGGCGTGGATGCTTTACCCCAAAGTTTGGTGTCATTGGCGAACTTGGCCAGTCCACTCCTGACTCCAATGTCCACATAATTAATGAAGATGTTGAACAGTATGGGTCCGAGGACAGGGCCTTGAGGGACCCCACTGGTCACAGGGCACCACTATGAGTGACCGCCATCAATCACAACCCTCTGGGTCCGACCACGGAGCCAATTTCCCAGCCAGCGGATCATGGTGGAGCCAAGGCCGCAACTGGGCAGTTTGGCCAAGAGGTGATCGTGGGATACCAGATCAAAGGCTTTTGTGAAGTCAAGATATATGACATCAATCTCTTCTCCCTTGTCCAGGTGATAAGTCACCTGGTCATAGAAGGAAATGAGATTGGTCAAACAAGACCTACCTACAACAAACCTGTGCTGGCTATCCCTTAGAGTGTTAGCCTGGGCCAGTCCCTCAAGGCTGGCCTCCTTAATAAACTTTTCTAAGACCTTCCCCAGGATAGAAGTCAGGCTAATGGGCCTGTAGTTAGCCGGATCCACTCTCGTCCCTTTCTTGAAGATCGGCACCACATTGGCCTTCTTCCAGTCTTCGGGCACTACACCAGAGCGCCAGGAGTTTTCAAAGATCCGTGACAGGGGCTGGGCTATGACGCTCGCCAGGTCCTTGAGTACCCTGTGGTGTAGATTGTCAGGGCCGGCTGACTTGAAGGTATCCAGTTTCTCAAGGTGTTCCTTCACGAGGTCAGCATTTATGGAGGGTAGGGGATCCCCCTCACCCGGATCTCCCTGTCCCATAGCAGGCATGGGCGTCCCATGGGACTGATGAAAGACTGACACAAAGTACCTATTTAATAGGTTGGCTTTTTCCTGGGCGTCAGTTGTCAGTTGCCCCATCTGGTTTAGCAGGGGTCCAACATTGCCCTTGCTTTTCCTCTGGCTCCCCACATATCTGAAAAAGGACTTTTTGTTGTCCTTGATGCTTGAAGCTAGTTGGAGTTGAGTTGCAGCCTTGGCTTTCCTGGTTTGCTCCCTGCAGGACCGGACCAGTGCAGAATAATTCTCCTTGGAGGTGAATCCCGTCCTCCATCCTTTGTAGGCTTTCCTTTTTAACTGCAGGAGGTCCGCTAGGTCCCTAGAGAGCCAGGAGGGCTGCTGTGCCTTCTTGCTGCCTTTCCTCTGTGTTGGAATAGATTTAGCTTGTGCATTGAGGATCGCTTCCTTGAGAAGCAACCACTCTTCTTGAACTCCCCTCTCCCTGGGGTCATGGTCCCTGAGGGCCTGACCGACTAGCCTCTTGAGCTTGTCAAAGTTGGCTTTTCTGAAGTCAAGGACTTCTGTGTTGCTGACTGACTTGCCAGCCTTAAGGTGGATGGTGAAGGTGATCAGCTCGTGGTCACTGTCACCCAGCTTCCCATCGATCACTAGGTCGCCGATTAGGTCGTCCCCCGTAGCCAGTACCAGGTCGAGCAGCGCTTTGCCTCTCGTTGGCCCGCAGACTTCTTGAGTCAGGGAGAGGTCATCCACGCATGAGAGAAAGCTTTGCGACCGCTCGGATTTTGCGGAGTGATCTTCCCACGAGATGTCCGGGTAATTGAAGTCACCCATGACAACCAAGGTCCTGGAGCAAGCGGCCTCAGTCAGTTCCCGGGCGAACTCCTGGTCAAGCTCGGGACTGTGAGTGGGAGGTCTGTAGTAGACTCCCACCGTTGTGTCCCCTGTGCCGTTTTCCCCACGAATTTTTACCCAGAGGGTCTCTAGCTGTCCATGCCGGTCGCCAACATCAGCTTGCAGGGACATGTATCTTTCCTTCACATAGAGTGCTACACCCCCACCCCTTTTGTCAACATGATTCCTCCTGTACAGGGTATAGCCCTCTATACCCGTGGTCCAGTCATGGGTGGAGTCCCACCAGGTCTGTTATCCCAATGATGTCATAATTCTTTGCACTGAGCAGGAGGACAAGCTCCTCCTGCTTGTTACCCTGGCTCCTGGCATTAGTGTACAGGCAGGCAAGTGTGCCCTTAGGGGCTCTTGCCTTGCCCACAGATTGTGCCAGGGGTGGGCTCCCTTAAGTGCCTTGGTCTGCTGGCTTTGCAAGAGTTGCTCAGCGGGCCAGCAGTGGCAGTAGTCCCCCCATCCCCCAGCAGGCTTAGTTTAAAGCCTGGTGGAGCAGGTCAGCCAGCCTGGCTGAGAAGAGCCTCCTCCCCAGGGGAGAGAGGTGGAGGCCATCTCTTTCCAGCAGCTCGCTGCCTTTCTCGCCAAAGAGCGGGCTGTGGTCATGGAAGCCAAAGCCTTCCCGATGACACCAGCTCTGCAGTCTTTGGTTCACTGCGTGGATCCTCCTCTCCCTCCTCAGCCCATAGTCCAAGACTGGAAGGATGGACAAAAACACCACCTGAGCTCCCAACTCCCTGTAGCACCTCATGACCTGGCTGGGGGTGCTCCGAGCCGTGTCATTGGTGCCCACGTGAATTAGGAGCATGGGGTAGTGGTCTGCGGGCCAGAGGAGCTGCGGGATCCTCTCCGCAATGTCTCGGATGCAGGCCCCCGGGAAGCAGCAGACTTCCCGGGCTAAGGGGTCGGGGCGGCAGATTGCCCTCTCAGTGCCCTGCAGGATGGAGTCTCCCACAACAAACACCTTTTGCTTTGTCTTGGGGAGAGCGGGGCCAGTAGCTGCGGTCGAGCCTGGGTTGCCTGCGGGAGCCGGCAACTGAGCAGGCTCTGCTGGGGCTGCAAGAGGTGCGAACCTGTTGCTAAGCTCCGGCGAGGGAGGGGCCTTGGTGCAGCGGGCCTTCGGGCCCTTGACCACCTTGGTCCATGCCCCTGACTGGGCAGAGCGGGAGGTCCCAGAGTCCTCCTTAGTCCTGGAGGGAGACGGTGCTCTACCCTGCGGCTCCCAGGGGAGAAAGGCCTGGCAGTAGGAGTCTATCTCTTGCTCGCAGTCCCTGATGGCACGCAGTCTCTGGACTGTGGCCTGGAGCGCTTCCAGCTGGCATGCCAGAGACCCCAGAAGGGAGCAGACCCTGCAAGGGGAGATGGCCATGCTCCCGGGCCCCAGAGCGTGAAAAAGGGACAGGTAGTCCCCGCAGCCAAGAGCCAGGGGCTCCGTCTGCGTGGAGCCCGGAACCATGGGCTCTGTCTGGGTGGCCCTCTCTGAGGTGCCCAGTGGAGGGGCCGTAGAGCCCGAGGGGACCCTCGGGGTGTGGCGTGTGCCCATCCGTGTCATGCCTCTGGTAGGCTGGCTACGGCTGGGGCTGGCTACTTGGTGGGGGGGGGGGTCGCAGGCAGGGTCTCGTGCCCCCCTGTGCCCTCTCCCTCGCGAACTCTGCACATAGTGGGGCAAACTTATTTTCTATAATGGAGAAAACACTGGCACTTAACCTATGTAACTATTTTCATTGTATGACATTTCCACGTAAAAAAACTGCTGCAGTGGACACAAGGATGTCATGTCGTAGCAGCAGTGGGGAGAAGAATTTGCCTAATTGACCAAAGGAAAAGCTGTGATCCTGAGACAGTATCTCTGCTAGTTCCTAGGCATGTAACATTTAACAGTCATAGCAAACTACATTAAAGTATTATTCTAGGAATAATAATAATAGTAATAGTTCCATAAGAGCCTATTCTGCCATTCTCACCTGTACAGTTCTTTTATGAGGAACTTGCTGAAATCAGTGGGATTGCTCATGGCATAAGGTAGTAATCTAATTTGGGTCTCATAGACAAATTAAGAGTCAAATTATGAGCCTTACTCGCATACAGTTTCCATGGTCTTTAATGTGAGTTCTGTCATACTAAAAGCTACCAGCTTTGACTGTAAATGCTGCTGTTATTTAGGGTTATCTCTGTACTTACAAACTTGTGCAAATTGCATTTCATCTTTCAAAATATAATATTATATGGTGGTAAAATTTAAATAACATGAAATTAGAACATACAGATACACAAACATAAGAATTGCCACTTGAGGTGTCAGACCATAGTCAATCCTGCCTACTATCCTGTGTCTCAGTGGCAAAGAGTGAATGCTGAGAGTGAACTGAGTACAACCAGGGTTTTTTTTTACTGTTCCTCTCACTTGCAGCCTCCAGCATTCAAGGTTTAGGAGGTTCTGATTCAGAGGCTCTACCCAAAACTCCCATGCTCTATTACCACAAATGCACCTTTCTTCCAAGAATTTGTAATCCCTTTTTGAATCTGACTCAGGTGTCAGCTTCTACAACATCTTGTGGCAATAAGTTTCACACTTTAATAAATTACACACATGTGGAAAAGAACGTGGGGTTTTTTGGTTTAAACTTACTACCCACTAGTTTCATTTTATGACCCTCAGTTCCCATATTGTGAGAGAGTAAATAATAAATCCCTCTTAAATTTGTCTTCACCAATTTTTTTCTGTTAGTTTTAAAACAAATACTAAGAATCTTTTCTTTAATACTTATTTCAGGATTAATTGTGTTTTATTATACTTTTGCACTCATAAGACAATTTGTTGTTATTGGTTATTATGACATATAAACTAGTTATTATCCCATTAATGGGTAGACTTCTCATAGTCATAACTTACTTTTTAGGATTTTTGAAATCGTAAAAATTTAAAACTTATGTGGTCCAGTTAGCTATTTTGCAGTTCACCTGAGTTTCCATGTTGGCATCCTCCCTTTCTCCTTATTTTTATTCCTTGTTCTTTCCTTGAATATTTTCTTATGTTGGTACCAAACTTTTATCTGCTAAAGATAGCCTTGGAATGTTTTCAACTTAACTAAGGTTTTATGGCTAAAACCATAATCTTTCATTGAATTCCTTCTAATATTCACTTTAGCAATATTTACTTTCGTATTTCAGTTTTAAATATGTCTATATGCTGACACAGTGTGAGCTTTATTCTTGTGTCTTAACAGATTGGCTTTATAGAAAAGCTAGTGATTTAAAAGCATTAGCATCATTTCTATATAATTATGTTATTAATTAATAGAGTAAAAATCCCATTGTAGGAATGTAGGCAGATAATAATCCCTAAAATATATGGAAATGAGTGCAATGATCCCTTAAGGAAAAAGGTACAAAATACATTTTGTATGCTGTCTGCTAGTGTATGCAAAATGGTTCATAATATAATGTATTTAGGAGTAGCTGAATGTATAAAGGTTAGTCTGAAAGTAATGCCTCCTATTCTTTTGTCTCAGCCAAATATTATTTAAAATATTAAACTCGCATGGAAAATTTGTACATCATCACTGATATACAAATCATTTATACATCATCTGATGAAGTGAGCTTCAGCCCATGAGGTGCTTGTAGACATGCTGTGGGGCTGCTCCAATGCACTGTAATTACAGCACATCACCATGGTAATTACTATGCTCCAGCCAGCCTTTGTGTCTCATGTATCAGCATCTCCATGATTCAAAATGGCAGCATGGGCATTTTATCTAAAGCTCATTAAACGAGTTTTAGTTCAAGTGCCCCCATCACCATTTTGAAGCTCAGGGATGCTAATGCATGTAATAGTTTTAATTAGAGCGATTCCCAGAGCTACTCTAATTAAAGCACCCCCCATCCCATCCCCGATGACATGTAAAAGTGCCTATGAACGCTAAACTATCCCAGGCAAGTGTCTTCTGTCCAATCTACTTGTGAAAATTTCTAGAGGTGGAGAGTCCACAACTCCTCTAGGTAGCCTCTTCCAGTACTTGACCACGCTGATAATCAGAAAGGTCCTCCTAATATCCAACCTACATGTCCTCTGCTGCAGCTTCAGGCCACTGCTCCTAGTCCTGTTCCCTAGAGCCACAAAGAAAAAAACATCTCTATCCTCTCTGTAATCATCCTTCAGGTATTTGAAGACTCTTACCAAATCCCCCCTCAGTCTTCTCTTCTCTTCTTCAGAGTAAATAACCCTAGTTCTTTCAGCCTTCCCTCATAAGTCCTGCTTCACAGAGCCCTAATCATTTTTTGTCACTGCTGTGGGCTCTTTTCAGTCTGTCCACATCCTTCTTGAAGTGTGGACCTCAAAACTGGACATGGTACTCCAGGAGAGGCTTCACCAGTGTTGAATAGAGTGGAAGAAACACTTCCCTTGATGTGTAAGTGACACTCCTGTTGATGGAACCCAGTATGCTGTTGGCTTTCTTGTAAAAAGAATGCAGTTGTTTCATATTCATCTCATCATCTCCTGTAACCCCCAGGTCCTCAGCAACCTAGTCAATCACTCTCTAGTCTGTATTTGTACATGCAAACATTTTGTCCCAAATGCAGCACTTTGCCCTTGTCTTCATTGAATCTCATCTCATTGATTGTGGACCATTTTGTGGACCTCCAGAATGTCTGCAGTGCCACCCACCTTGGTGTCATCTGCAAATTTGCTAAGTGTACGTGCACTCCCATCATCCAAATCATTAATGAAGATCTTGTACAGCACTGGTCCCATGACAGAGCTCTGGGGAGCCCCACTTGATATCTCCTTCCATCTAGACATCGAGCCATAGGACTAGTCATTAATGTCTGGGAGGCAGTGTGAAAATCTTTGCTAAACTCCTTGGCATAAGCTTGTAGAATTGGAGTGCTCACTGCCAGGTCATGAGGCGTTAAAGGGATTTGGGAGTGGAGCTAAAGGGTCTGGGGGCACAGGTGGTGTTTCCTTCCATTCTCCCAGTCTCAGGCTACAGGCTGCGGAGGGAGAGGAGGATCCAGGAAGTAAACCAAAGACTGTGGCGCTGGTGTCACTTGATGGTATTTAACACTGACAAATGCAAGGTTTTCCACCTTGGGAGAAAAAACCAGCAGCATCCTTATAGGCTTGGGAGTGCTATGCTGGCTAGTACTACGGATGAAAGGGACTTGGGGGTCGTCATTGACCACAAGATGAATATGAGCCTTCAATGCGATGCTGCGGCTAGTAAAGTGAGAAAATGCTGGCTTGCATCCATAGATGCTTCTCAAGCAAATCCTGGGACGTCATTCTTGCCTTGTACTCGGCCTTGGTGAGGCCGCAGCTGGAGTACTGCGTCCAGTTTTGGGCTCCACAATTCAAAAAGGATGTGGAGAAGCTTGAGAGAGTCCAGAGAAGAGCCACGCGCATGGTCAGAAGTCAGGAAAACAGACCATACGACGACAGGCTGAGAGCAATGGGACTCTTTAGCCTGGAAAAGCGCAGGCTCAGGGGTGATCTGATGGCCACCTATAAGTTTATCATGGATACTCACCAGGACCTGGGGAAATGATTGTCTACCAGGAGCATCCCAAGGGATGACACAGTCGAATGGTTATAAACTCCTGCAATACCGTTTCAGGCTGAACATAAAGAAGAATTTCTTTACTGTCTGAGCCCCCAAGGTCTGGAACAGCCTGCCATCAGAGGTGGTTCAACTTGAACACCTTCAAGAGAAATTTGGATTCTTATCTTGCTGGGATCCTATGACCCTAGCTGACTTCCTGCCCCTGGAGCAGAGGGCTGGACTCAATCTTCCGAGGTCCCTTCCAGCCCTAATGTCTATGAAATCCCTTTTATTTGCCTTCTAGGTACCTTGCCAGTTGTATCTCATAGACATAGACATCTCTGTTTACTCTGGCATTTTCTGACTGACTCTCATAAAATGTTCATAATTTCAAGACTTCAATACTGTGGCATCCTTAATTTCACTTACTTTTGAGGATGCCCAATAGTACTGATATTAGGCATCTTCTGGGGATCACCAGTGTATCAATTACATTATATTTTTCCCTTCTCCCTCTTCAGCTCAGAGGGCAGATTATATTTAGTAAGTTTAAATGGTATCCTTTACTTTGCAAAAACAAAAAAAGTAAATAACTGTGGCATGTCAGTGACTTTTTTGGAAATGTGAAATAGAGGTAATGTAATGAGGAAAAACATTTTCAGTCCTAGAAATGTAAACATAAAGCATATAATTTCACACTAGAAAGTCAATGTCCTACATGATTTAAATCTTTTAATTCTATCTTTTCATCTTTAACAGTAATTAAGCTGACTGGCTGACCTGAAAAGTAGACCTAAACCTATAAGTTCCTTATAAGAAGAGTTGTAGTTGTTATTTTTATGAAGATATTTGGTAATATTTCAGCTCTAACCATAAAGCTCTCATCTGTGGAAAGCATGCTAATGTTTATTAAAATATACCTTGCACTTTTTTTATATCCCCATTCTGGAAAATGAATGATTAATCAAGACTTTAACTTTTCAGTACCTTTATTCCAACCCACATAAATTGTATAAGCTACACTTACTTGTAACACACCTGAAACCAGAAGCCTTTGAGAAGAAATTCCTTGTACTTATTTATTTAAAACTACTCTAATATGACCACGGGAAATTCCTCTTTTTACAATATTAACCATATATGAACATTGGGAATTGTCAAATACAACTAAACATTTTGTAACTGGATTTTTAAATTGTACTCATTTATCAACAAAATATTTTTAAAAATCATAGACTTGAAGTCCAGAAGGGATCACTGCTGTCATAGCGTAGGCCGTAAGACTTCCTGACTCAATTCCTGCTTTAGGACCAATAGCTGTGATTAAACTAGAGTATATTTTTTAGGAAAACATCAATCTTGATTTAAAAGTTACCACTGATGCAAAATCCCCCCTTGTTAAATTGTTCCAATGATTAATGACCCCGGCTATTAAAAATAGTGCCATATTTCAAGTCTGGTTTTCTTTTTTTAGCTTTAAGTTACAGTCATTGGGTCTTGTTATAGCTTTGTCTGCTAGACTGAAAATCCCTAGGTTATCAAGCTCCCTCATATGAATAATTATGAACTGTGATCAAGACCCTTCTTTCTGATAAACTAAATGCATTGAGTTCCCCAAGTCTTTGCTATTCATCAGGCTGTTAATTCCCCTTCTAGAATTTCCCTAGAGAAATGACAGTCTTTCAGAACTTGCTAAAATAATTTTAGAGATCTGTGGCAAAGGTCAAGGGTTAGGGGCAGGACTTCCAGTCCCAAAACGGTGAGCAGGGGCAGGACAACTGTCAAGGGGTAGTGCTGCTTAGCACCACAAAGCAGCTGCGGGTCCAACTTCAGCTGTCCCTACATCCTAGTGAGTGATGGGGGCAGGGGCAGCTCTGATTTTTCTAGGACAAAAAACCCCAAACAAAAACAAACGCCGAAATGTATAGATATCGGGACTCTCCCTATTCCTGAAGGGTGTTTGTGCCCAAAAGTTTGCAAAGACCAATTTTTCCAACTATTTAGTTGGTCAAATAAAAGATATCACATCTACCCAAAGAACCTTGTTTGCTTAGATATTTAGAATTCATTTTGTTATGATTATAGAGACACTGGTAGGCTTCCAAATTGCTTTAAAATTGTAAATATATCCATAAAACACTGTCCAACTGATCTCTCTTTCTTTACATATATAGTGACGTTTCATTTTAATCATGGAAGAACAGAGATTTTGAGTATTTTAATGAAGGAAGTTGGGTTTTTTATCCAAGCATTTGCAATTTTTAAACAGGGAACACTTGCTGGTAAGGCAAGTGGTAGGACCCAGGTAGAAGAGCCTGCCCAGTGCCTGCACCAGGGACCTAGCTAGAGGGCAGACGAGGTAGCTGATCTCCTGGCCATTTGGGGCCAGGAGGGCATGCATTGACAGTTCAGAGCAGGCCACCATAACGAGCACATCTTCCAGGCGATAACTGCCCAGATGGCAGAGCAGGGGTACCAGTGCTGCCCAAAGGCCAACTGTGCAGCCATAGCCTATTGGCAGCTGTCCCAGAGGAGTAGGTGGCTCTGCTGCAGTGCCCATACCACAGCCCAGGTGGCTGGGCGATCCCTTTCCAGGTCTAAAAAGGGTATAGCTATGGGGCCACAGAGCTAGGTGGTGGACACCATCGTAAGTGGCAGCAGATCACAGCCAGGCAGCAGCAGTCACTGTCAGACTGCTGCAGTGGGTAGAGGGGGTACTCTAGGTTAGCGCTGCTTCAGCAATCCAGCTGACACAAGGGGCTAGTGTCCCCAAATACCAGCTGGCTGGGCCTCAGAAGCTTCTGAGCACACATAGTCCTAAGGTGTTTGCTAGGGTAGCTTTTTATACTGCTGGGGCCAGGACAGGTGCTGGCTCCAGCCTCTGACTCCCTCTGGCTGAAGATCTGGGAGGAGCTGGGCAGGGTTTTCCTCACACCAAAGTGCATTTGTAGGCATGTGTGCTAAGGCACAAATTTCCGGGACAAATTTGTGATGGTGGTATTTGAGCTGCTGCAAGCGCACGTGCCTGCATGTATGGCTGTGCCCTTTGTGTCTATTTTTTATCCAAGACCAGTAACGTAAGTATAAAAATCAATCCTGATGTCGTTCTTTGAGAAACTCTACCAGCAACCTTTCTGCAACCAAATGTTTTTCCTTTTTACACAACCCTGTTGTTTTCTTCTCTTTAATATGTTCTTTTCCCTATCTCTTCCAGTTTGAACTAGTTTACCATTTAGCACCGTGTGAAATGCTTTACTAAATTTGGCTTAAATCTAACGCGTTTGCTTTTGTTTAAGTAATCAGTTACTAAAGAAACGTTAGTTTGGCATGATGTACCTTTGGTAAATCCATGTCACATTTCATCTCATTTTCCATTTACTTTCATGTCCTTCATTATTTCATTAATAAGATGAAACTCCTTGACTCTGCCAAAATAGTTTGACGTAAACTTGCCTCAAGTATGCTGATTTCCAGATAGTCTGAAATACTAGGTGCTTACTGGTGGGTTTTAATATTTCTACTAGCTCTCTCATCTATACTGTGAAATACTGTTCAAATAGTCCAAGAAAATTGGAAGCTAGAACAAATTTACCATTCAAGAGAAAGACCAAAAGAAATCAGGACTTTTCAGATGTAATATATATTTTAATCCGTGCTCCAGATGAGAGTAACCAATTATTGGGTCCTCCTCTCAAAACACAATTCTTTCTTCTCATGAGACCTTGCGAGATGATTGCTGATTTCATGGTGAGGCTCCTACAGATTAGCAATAAGCAGGTCATGATGAAGGACCATTTCATGGGCTGAGCAATATCACATGCAGCACTTGGTACCTCTGTCACCGTAGCCATGACTATTGCCTTCAATATATCAGTAGAAAAATCTTGATTTTAGGCATTGGATATCCTGAAAAATCTTAAATTGCTGTGGAAGACAGATTAAAACTGATAATATTCTATCACAGGTGACATGCAGTTCTACACCTTGGATATTGGGACAGTGTTAACTTTTGATGTAGATAAAAATCAAGCTGTTCAGATATGCGCTTATTTCAATTTTTATTTTTTTTTATTTATGATACTTGATGAAATGACTAATGGCAACACAGTCTTAGAGCCTATAGTACTAGTTAGTGTAGAGAAGAATGGAAGGGTGTTGTGCAGAGAGGAGGTACTTGGAAAAAAATATCTGTGAAGAAGTCTTCTCCAGCTTAAATATCCAGAAATTTCCAGTGATGATAGTGCTAGATCAGCAACATTGTAGTTGTAATGGAATTGCTTCCTCAATTACAAGGCAGTTCCATTATGAGCTCTTAACATATTTATTTTAAGTTCTCCTTGGGTTAAAATTTTCAATGTTTAATTTTTCCCCAAGAGTGTGAAGGTCCTTTTTAAGTTTTGTAAATGTTTTAAATGATCTATTTTTTGAGTTAACTAAAATAGTGGCATCTATATTGTGGGGTTTTTTTTTCCCCCCAAAGCAAAGAGGCATCTTGATATTCTTTTTGCATTTAGATGCATCTTTTTCAAAACACCGCTTGCCATAATACCGACTTCAAAATGTGCATGAGCATCATTCAGTCTGAATCTTATTTTGTACACTCTAATAGTTTTGACTAGCAAGGCTATCTAAATATTAGGTCTGTCATGTTTTCTTTTTAAAGCAAGGAAATTCAATTTAAAAAGGATTTTAATTCCAAGTTATAATAGATATCTTAAGTGTACAAAATGCACTAAGTGCATAAAAGTTGCATGTTATATTGTGCCACATTGTATAGCACAGGATTAAGAAATTTAGCATTGTGTGGGTATATATGTATGTATGTGTTACATGTACCCCACCATATCTGAAAGAGTCAAAGTGGCTTATCATAAACATACACCCCACAGACAGGATTCAGACAACACCCCAAAACCTGAGAACTCCTTCTCCACTCAATCACCGACTCCCTGCCCAAGCCTTGACGCAAACAAACCCTCCTCTTCAATCCCAACCATGCCTCCCAACTGCCACTCGCACCAAATACAGGAAACCTCTTCTCACCCACCCACCCTCTCTTCCCATCCACCACCACTGCCCTTCCTCACCCTTTCATCCCACCTTCAAGCCTGCACCCCATCTTCTACAGAGAGTCACCCCACCCTTTCAAAACATACGTAACTCGTCCCTCTCCCTCCCAAATGAGCACAACACAAAAGTCAAAAGAACTCCAACAGAAAAAGGAAAAAGAAGACCTTTCTCCCTGCCTGGTTCCTACCGTGGAGTTGACTGTTCATTTACTATGGAAGTCCTTACCTTATTTTTTTAAGATACTATACTGCATGTACATTATCTAAAATTTTAACTATAACTTCTACAATTTAAAATATGTATTGTGTATGTGTGTATTTATGTGCATATATACATATAATACATACTGAGAGTGTGTGTGTGTGTGTAAAAATTAATAGGTCAACTGTCTATATCGTGTGGATTCAATAGCTCCCTACTGCTATTTTTATAGCAGAAAAATTTCCATGAAAATATCTTTGTTATTTAAGGGTTCATCTGCCCCTCATTCTTATGCTAAACTTGATGCCAAACGGTTCTGTTTGTAACCTCACAATTAGTTGCTTATGGATCTATTAAGAAGTCAGAAACAGTTCATTATAATTTCAGGTCTGGACTAAGCAGTAGGAATGATGAACTGAAAAATCAGTAGAGAGCCTTCTTTCATGCAAAATTTTTTTAAAGGCAAACCTATTTTTTCATTAAGTGAAATTACAATATATGTTCAATATTCTGTACAACAGTCTTCAGATTTTCAGTTAGGCATCCATGTTCCTTCAGGCTTATGTACCTTTTTTCATTCTTAACCCTGATCTTTGGTAGTAAACCTTATTTCTAATCTTTTTCAATTATTGGAAGCTAACTTTAATATTTCTTTTTGAAGTTAATGTCCAATGTTAATGATGTGCTTGACGTAACTGCATGAAATCAATATGTGATTTTTGAACTTTGATTTCCTAAACCACGAAAAAGAATAATCACTGTTTTTGAGGTGTAGCTTGAAGTTTGATTAGGGCATCAGACTTTCCTGAATATACAAAACAATGCTCCAACTAAAGTTTGATGCAAGAAAGATGGTCTGGATTTCTCTTCTTCCTTATCCTTCTAATTCTTGCATCTTTGTTACTCTTAATAGAGCAGAAAATGAAAGTAACTTAGATATTTGCATATGTGAAAATACATTTTGGCTATTTTGTGATTTGTTTATCTTTCTAATAATCCTAAAATCAGATGATGACTTCCTGAATTAATCACATTGCTTAATTAATATATGGGAACTTTTACTTCCCTGCAATTATACTGAATGTTGACAACTTTTGCCTGCTATATGAGACTTGGATGCATTTCATGGTAGTCTTTATTTTGATCCTTCGAGTCTTAAATTCATAATAATTTTTGCCTTTGTTTTAAACTTATTTTTGAATTATGCAGTGGAAGTGGAGTAACATTTATTCTCATTTAATTCTGCTTTCACCGTTGTAGGGGATTTTTCTTGTAATGTACTACATAGTCTGTTTACACACCCTTAACTATTGTATTAAGAGATTAAAGTCTTAGTTTGAGTCTACATTCCTTAGTACTGAAGAGATTAAAAATTGTTCTCAAAAGCATTTCTTGAAGCAAATCTTTTTAAAGGCAAACTCATTCAGAGTAACGTTTTAGAAAGAAAGAAGTAAAGAAGGAAAGAAATTCTCAGAGAAAGGAAATAGAAGTTTGGATAGTACTAATTCAAAGCTGACCTTGAAGCAGCCTAATTAACATTTTTGACTGCAGGCAAAATGTTGTGTATGGGAAAATACTATGTAGTCTTTGAATGACAGATGATGTGTTTATATAAAGCAACTTAAGCAATAATTTTATGGTGATATATTCCTGCACTTAGGTTATAGATAGAGGGAATATTTGCAAAGGTACCAAAGACCTAGATCCAGCTAAACATTGTTGACTATGCCCCATTTACAAAAGTGGCTGAGGGCTAGGCCCTCAAGCGCTGAAGCCGTGTACAGATATTCAGTTTCTCCTGAGAGAGTCTCTGTGTATATATGATCAGAACTTATTTGTATTGGGGGGGAAGGCTCTTCCAGGAGAAAAATAACCTGAGAACAACTAAGGTTAAATTACTGCCAGAGAGAATAAATGTCTGTGCACGTTGTCTTCTGAGTAAAGCCACAGTGCTGTCCTCCAGCATCCCAGGATGCTTTGCTTCCTGACTTCCAGCCCCAGGAAGATGGTGTGTTACTCAGTGGACTCTGCTGCTCCAGCTGATCAGGGAGCAGAACATCCCTATCACAATTCCAAATTGTGCTGCAGGGAGACACAGGCTGACTTAGCCAATCAGGGCTGCCCTGTGTACTGCTGCCTTCTGTCTCTGAGAAGACTGTGGGAATCAGCAGAGAATGCTGAGATATGTGCACAGGGCCGTTCCTGGCTGCTCAGCTTCAGCATGCAACCTATCTGCTTTTCAAGTACTCAGCATTGAAATAACTGTTCAGGTGATTCCAGGAGTTTTTCTATCAGGAAAACCAACCTGGAAGAATTTCCCCAGACTGTTTGAACATGTGTATGCAAGCAACGTCTTACTTGGTTTTTGTAAGGTTTAGGGTGTTAAGTGCTTACCTCTCTTCTGAAAATGGGCTTTAAACTTCTAAAATGGGAATAATGAATAATTTATACAGTTTAAAAGTTTTTTAAATACTTTAAAATATCATTTTAAATATTTTTTCTGTGTTTCTTCTCAATGACGTGGTCTGCTGTTTCTTATTTCTGTTCACCCTGCCATTAAACTCTTTTGCAGCTTATTTGATTTTCTAAAAACTTTTATGTAGCAGTTTGGTTAATAGGAGACTATTCATTGTTTCCAGTTTTGATTAGTTGATTACAGTGGCATAAATTGTTTTCCCCATTTTAAACTGAAATATTTTTTCAGGATATCATTATAGCCTGATCTTTTTTACATAGCTATAGTTTCTTTTTTATGAGTGTGCTTTATGTAGTTTGAACTGAGAAAAGCTAGCTTCCACTAGTTACCTCAATCTCCTTTTTTTCTGTCTTTTTTTTTCCTTTAAGAAGGAAGTGATAGTGTACAAAATAGCTATATGATTCATGGGGTTGATTCAGATCTCCTAGCATTTATAAGCAATATCTGTGTGTGTGTTCCTAAAAACTCACAGCAGATTTCCATAGTAATCAGCCTCAGTCTAGGCTATCCTTTCTTGCTAAGGTTGTGGATTTTGGTCTGATAATTGGGCAGATTGCAAGTTTTATATTGCCTCGGATTATTTGAAAGTTTAACATTCTGTGGAATGGGAATTTGTGTTAGCGTGTAGCTAAGTCTATCCATAATTCTAGTTCCATATTTTAATTACGTCCACTGTATAGTAGTTCTTTTTATTTTTTTTAAATGTTAGATTCCTTTAAGTCAGATAATTTAATATTTGCTCTTCATACCAATTTTGTAAATGAGAGCAAAGGAGGCAAATTAAGATTAAACACTGCAACAGACTAAGTTAAAAGAATTTGGATGGGAAATGGCACCGACAAATCCCACATATTAAAAATATCTGTTGGAATAGAAATATGAGGAAAATTGTGCTATATCAGCTAAAGGTTTGGAATGCCAAAGGATCAGCTGAAAGTCTGCACGTGAAAAACTCCCAATCAAATGATTTAATAATGTGATCAGATTTAAAGAAGGAAGGAACAGGACTCTCATTTGTACTAGAAATTTCTCATAGCGGCACTACTTCATAAAAGGATGGATGGGAAACAATATAGAATTTGCCAGGAAGACTGGTAAATTCTGCCTTGAGTAGAGAGCTGGACTTGATGAGCTTGTAAGGTCCCTTACAGCCTTACATTGTTTCCATGATCCTATGTTTTATTCTCAGTCTTGGGGAAGAGTTGCGTACTGTGTTAATGTGAGTACTTTAGTGAACTACAGGGAGTTTTAAATTCTAACCACAGCTCTGCCTTTCAAACACCAATTCCTTTGCAGGTTTGATAAATTGTCCAACCATTTTGCATCCTTCATTCGTAAAAAGGCGATAGTAATATTTAACTAGTTCACAAGATATATATATCTTAGTTCACAAGATATATATATATATGGGTTAATTTTGATAAATGAAAAAAGTGTTTAGGCATCAAAGTGCACGTTTACACATCTGAATTAGAGACCTGATTGTTGTAAAAATATTTTGCAAGTTTACTTATTCATTGGCAGAAATATGAATTTAGGATTCCAACATCTTGATAATATTTATTTTGCTTTTCTTATTTTTGAAAATATAGAAACCCGCCCCCCCAGTTTTATAGTTAAGCAATCAAAAGTCAGGAAAGGCAAAAATAAAGAATGAAAACAATTTAAGTCTGACCTTTTCATATATGTGTTAGTTTGTGATCACATTGAACTTTATAACATATTTCACAATTTACTGCACGTTATTTCCATTCTACATGCAGTTGAAAACCTATGATCTTGTAAGTAATATAATATATATTTGCAGTAGTGAAAAACTTAGTAACCCTACAAAACTCCTATAGAAAGTGGGATAAATGCTTGGTTGGCTAGCCTGCACTGATCTCCATTCTGCTCTAACTAGACTGCTAGCAGTGGCCAAGCTAAAGTTTTATGCTACAGTCAGTCTTGGTGTAGGCCTAGATCAGGGGCAACAACATTTTTGGGCAGAGTGCCAAAAATAGCTGGCACCTTGACTTGTAAGATGACGGCATGCCAGGGCACCCAGTGAGGGAGCTGCAAGGGGCCCAGTCCTTGTTGTGGCAGTGCAGCCCTGGTCCCTTCCTCACTGTCTGCCCCAAGGCACATGTGCCAAGCAAAATGCCTTTTTGTGAGCCTTTACTATTCATATTAATAGTGTTTTGGATAAATTTTCTTGGCAGGCTTATTGAATGTGATTGGGAGCAAGGCAGCCATAAAATAATCTGTGAAAAAGAAGCCTGCAGGGATCTCATAGTTCTTTCATGGGTTTTCCTCATTCCTTCACCAGAAATAAGGCTTTGCTGGTATTGATGACAGCACCCTAGCTGTCAGGAGGCTCTCTCTAAACCAGTGACTCTCAACCTGTTTAGATTCAGGGTCCCCTTAGATAAAGGCACCCCTGAAAATGCCAGTTCCTAGGCTTCACTTGTTTGTCTAAGGAAAAATAATAGAGCAATTCTTGTCTTGCAGAGAACTCAGAAAGGCCTTGGTAGGTCATAATGATTGACCCTTATGATTCATATGTCATATTTATGGGTTTCTTGTGAATCTTGTGTAGGTGTTTGCACACCTAACGGTACTGATATTGAACACCACTCATTAGGGTTACCATAGCTCCAGGTTTTCCCAGACCGGCCCTCTTTTTGTGTCCTCCCATCTCTGTCTTGTTTTAAAAAATATAAACAAGTTATGTCCAGGAGTTTGCTCTGCTCAGCATCCAAGTTTTTCCTGGCACTTCCCAGCTTGCTCTTGCAAGGGAATGCTGGGGGCTGGGGGAAGAGGAGGAGAGTGATTGGCGGCAGGGGGCATCATGTGTGTTTGTGTGCCCACAATGTAACCTTGTCACATTGTCAACATGCAGCCAGGCAGGGTAGTGGGAGCAGCCTCATTAGCTGTGTACAGGTAAGTATATGGGCAGGTGAAGGTTGGAGGGCCAAGGCTTGGGGAGTGTCGGGGTGGGGGTGGGGGTGTGCATGTGGTAGTGGTGGTGGTGGTGGTATGTGGAGGGGATGGGAAGCTGTCTGGGTGCTGGGGCTGCAGCAGGACAGGGCAGGCACCTGCCCCTCCACCAGGGGAAGAGGGTGGCAGTAGGGAACTGTGTGGCCCATCCGGCAGCCCTGGGGCCATGCCTGTGCTTGCAGAGCCTGGGCAGCCTGGAGATGCTTCAGAGCTGGGTGGAGCTGCAGGTTGAGAGTGAGGGGCACTGGTGGGGCAGGGGACTTTGAGTTGGGAGTGTGAAGCACAGGCAGTGCCAGGAGATTGCGCATTGGGAGAGAGGGGCATCTGCAGGCCTGTGGGGCCTTGGCTTGGCGAGTGAGGGGCAGGGCATGGACAATCCTTCCCACACAATCATTGCCCCCTCCCTTCCAGCAGGTGTCTTCTTTTTTGAAACTGGAAATAGAGTTATCCCTGTTTTCATTGGCAGTTCTGGTGGAGCCATCAGATCTCTTATTTCAAGCAAATAAACCAGGAGAACACAAGCCCCCATACAAGAAAAAAAAAATCCTTTTTGAGCTTTCTTACTGTAATGCTTGAATTGTTTCATTTTCTATACCCTGATATTTTCCAACTTCATCATTTGCTGTAAAAGAGTCTAGCTTCCCTCGAGTAGTCCATAAAATTAATCCTGTTGCAGCTGTTTGTATGAATTTATTTACTATCCCAGTTGGGAGAACTGTATTTTTGAAAGAAGTGTTTGATGAATTGGAGGAGTTGCTATGAATTACTATTTCCATCCTGCTACTAGGCTTCTTCCCCTATTTGCATACACTCCTAGGATCTTTCTATTAGGCTTAGTGATAAGACTGACTCTGTGACACATCTACCTTAATTAGTTCAGCAGCGCCTGACAGTAAACCCAGGTACTTTTGTTTAATCTTATGTCCTTCTTACTTTTGGGGCAAACCATTACTTTGTGTTATTAATAAAATAATGTTATTGATGTACTAGCCTCATCTCTAGAGCAGTGATAACCAGAATGCCAAGGCACCCTGGGGTGCTCTGAGATACTTTTAATGGTGCCATGGGGTACCATGAAATGTAAGTACTTTTAAATACTTTTAGGTGTTCAAGCATAATTCAAAGAACAAGCCCAGAGATTTCCAATAGGAATCCATAATGTTAAAAACATTCTGACCTTTTGTGGTCTTTCTGAATTCTTTGCGACAGAGGAATTGCTCTATTTTTCCGTAGTTAAAAACAAAGTGAAAATGAAGAGCCATTTTTTCCCAGTCCAAGAAGGTTGAGTCTACTGTTTGACCAAGATTTTCAAATGGGACCAGTGATTTTTTTGAGCCATCATTGTTTGGGTATCCAACTGTTAGACTTACTAAAGGGGCCTAATTTTTCAGCACTGTTGATCTGCTACATTCGCACTGCAAGTGCCCTTTGCTACATTTTAGGTACTCTAGATCAGTGGTCTCCAAACTTTTTTGATCGCACACCCCTATCAGTAAAAATTTTTGAGCATGCACCCCCAATATATGTATAGTTATATTTGCACACCCCTATCAGTAAAAAAAATGTTGAGCACCCCCCCCAATATATATAAATAGAAGTTCTAATATTTTCTTCCTGCACCCCAATGGATCATCTTGCGCACCCCACTTTGGAGACCACTAGTCTAGATCACTAGTGTGTTTTGGAAATCTTGGCCAGATTTGAAGATATTTTGGTTGGACTATTATTCTTACTAATATAAATCTTTTAAAAATGGTTGTGTTAATTTTTCAAGGCTGTATATGTGGTTATTTTATCTCCTCTTGTCTCTTATTTTCTCAGAACTTGCCTAAGTTTAATTTATATCTGTTCTGTCACTCCTTTGAATGCATCTACATGTGATGCTACGTTACTGTAGCAATGCACTATGGTGACATAGTGTGTATGGGTGTCTATGTGTGACCAGCAGCTACTTTGCCAGAGTGGCGTGTTCCCCCATTATAGTGTGCTACTGTGGCAGAGTAGCTGCTAAAAATACGACGAGCATACGGCATGGTACAGGCAGTAACTGCATTGTGTTTTAGTATTTCCAAAAGAAAGTACTAAAGCACGGCACAGTAACATGTTGCCATAGGGCAATGTGTAGATGTGCCCTTTATGTCATACTGTCTGCTACATTTTTTGCCTGTAGCTAACAGCCATCCAATTTATCGGTGTTTTTACATACTAGTAGCCTCTTTCTAATGTTGTTCCTTGTATGAGTCTTTGAAAGTTTTGTGTATAGACTGACAATCTAATCTTACTGTCAATAGGATTCCCAACATAGTTAACCCCAATTGTGCTTTATTCCTCCCAGTTGTCCAATTTAGTTTTATCAGATTATTGTGCCGAGGAATATTATCTCCTGTCTTTCACAGATAGGGGTATCATATCTTTAGTTACAAAGTCTGGGTCTTTCTTGGAGCTGAGGTTTTCTTCTTCCCTTTTTTTCTTCCTGCAACCATATCCTACTACAAACTCATATGTGTTGTCCACTATCATACCAGATCATTCTCACTAGCTTAGTATTTTATCCAGTAATATATCCTGTTTCTTGTATTACTTGTCCTCGTGCATTTATCTAAATTCAGTCTCACCTAATTAATATTTGCTTGGTTCTCTAAATGTCTCAGAGCAGTGTGCAATATTCCAGAATTATCTATTATTGACAGTATGTCCTACTTTGATTTTAGTATACTTTTTATGGTCCAAAACAAGTACTTGTTCTACAGTTTCCCCAGAGTTTTTGAGAAACCCTGAATCCAAACCCATGACCTTTTTTAAGCTGTGTGTTTATTCTAAGTAGACATTATTTCATATATTAATCTTTTCCGTGGATAGCTGCAAACATTTTAAATGTGTAAACTTTAATTTCCACTATTTTATTAAGTCATAAAAATCCCATTCTTTGCCCAGTTATAAGACAGGCTTATGGCTACATTTGCTTCTGTTTTGGCTTATGGATTTTTACTGACACTTTATTTATTAATCTCTCTTTGGGTTGAATATTGTTCTACCATTCAGCTCTCTTTAGTTCTCAATTAAGCTGCTTTTCCTGTGATAGTTAAAATTTGAATGCTGTCCTTTTAACTTTACTTCTGCTGAGTTCCAGCCTGCACCATGAGTAAGATGCAGACCAGGTGAGGAAGTTTGACCAAATCAGGTCCTTTCTTTCTTTCTTTTTTCCTTTCATGGGGATTAAAACTAGTACCATCATATGCATTTTATCCAATCTTCTGGTTAATGTGGAGTTAAAAGTGTAATTTACCTCCTCAAAATGTTCATTTTGATGATAAATGACTATTCCAGAGATTCACCTAATGTCCTCTTTAGTTCTTTCCTTCCTGCTTTTTCAGGTAACAACAAGTTTTGCAAGAAATTTGGAAGAAGACGAATTATGAATCGTAAGGGTATTTGAGGGAAGTGGAGGTGAAAGTTAAGCCACTAGTTAAAGTTAGACTTTATCATTGTCTGCTACTGGCTGTTTTGCATTGTAGTGTATAAATAGAATGTGATGGATGGATGTCAAGTTGTAAAAGTGAGAAGTGGTTTCTTTTTTGGAAGTAGGTGATTTTGAGAGAAGTTTCATATTTTCATAATATTCTTTGGGAAAGAAATTGCATGTTTTTGTTAACTCATGCTCACGGATTTATTTTAATCAAATGTTCCGTGTCAAAAGGGAGTCTAATAAAGAATGCCTCATTTTTCTTCTCCATCACCCAGAAGCCAAAGGCAAAAGGTCTGGTGTCCTGTTGCTCTTGGAAGGGTGAAAGGATAAGTTTATTTTTTACAGCAGCTATTTAATTTTGATTGAGTGACAATTTAGAAGGAAGTTTCTTTGTAATTTAGACACCCAACAATGGTTCTTATAATTGGTTTTAGGCATGGCTTTTAGTCTATAATAGGGATCAGATATTGATCTTAGTAAAATAAAATTGTCTATGTGGATCATTAAATCATTTATTCTGTGCTAGCGTCAGTGTAAGTTATTACTTAACTTGTCATTGTTAGAGCCAAGATTTCCTGTGATACCATTTGCTGCTGTATGGGATTTTTAACTGTGCTAATTAATATGATTATTGGTAATTGAAGTTACTTCCTTTGTAATTAAATATATAAAAAGACTTTAGGGATCTCATGCCTTTGTCCATTAATCTGTCATTTACAGTAGTAATATCCAGATGTCAGTATCAATTCAACCTTTATAGACTCACTATTATTAATTCATGCCACAGCTATTTGAGTCATTAGGATATGCAGTGCAAAGTATGTCTGTCCTAGCTTAGATCATTAAAAATTGCATAGGGGGTCTGTATGAATCAATCTGTTAGCAAATATTATAGTATACTTCCTATCCCATTCCAATTTTTGTGCTTTCTAGTTAGATATTGTTAGACTTTGTATCTTTTTTCTCTTTGCAAATAATAATAATTATAAAAAGAACATTATGTAACTCTGATATTTTTACCTTCATGGTTTTTATACATCCGTATGTGTTTTATGATACAGTCTTTAATTAAACAGCCAAATATTGTGCTTCAAATAATATGTACTGCAGTAACATTTTTCTGAAATGATATGCACAGGGTTGTATGTGTAGTACTGTCCTGTACTCAGTATAGACCAGACAGATTCTTCATAACTTATAAGAAAAACAGATATATATTCCATTCTAGCAATTTATATAGCAATGTAGAAGGACAGTGGTAATGTTTGCAGCACGTACCACATAAAATTGCAATTGCTAGCTTCATTGGTAAGTGCATTGCTCATTGAAATGTACCTGAGCAACGGCTGTTGAGTATGAGACCTGCTGTTGACTAAACTATGTAAATACATTAGAGAAAAATAACTTTTAAAAAGTCATTAAAGGCACTAGGCAACATATTAGGAATATGACAATAGAATAAGAATCCAAGACTAAAAAATAATTGTGCTCTAAATGTATACATAACTATATGAAAAAACATATAGATTATTCTTTCTGAAAAATAAAGTTAATATGTAGTTAAAGATTGTCTTAACATGTACACACAGAAAGCCAAAATTGGCCTGTATTTCCTCATTGTTTGTGTGCTTAGTTTTGCAAACTTAATATTTAATGTATGAAATTAGTTTTATATAACTATATGTGAACATATACTCACATCAATAATATATCTATATTAAATGTTTCTTCTCTTTTATAAAATAAAAAAACAAAACAAACAAATCTGGAATGGTTTGCATGCATATCAGCAGAATGCCTGTGTATTCAAGTTTGCAGTGATTAAAACAAGGACTCCTTTATTCTTTATTCATCTTCTGTATCTTTTCAGTGCAATGTTAAATTTGCTACACACGTAATACAGCCTGTCTCTTTAGCTGTGTGCTTTGCAAGCTTAGTAAGGAAATCTCATTTAAAGTGCCTAAAATATGATTTTCAAAATGTCATAACTCAATTAAATCAAAGCCAGTTTTCACTAGAGCATTCAAAGCCACTTTCCATCAAACAGAACCGTTTCCTTACCATATCAATACTTGCTAAAATGCTGTTTCAGTTGTACAGCTATTCAGAAAGAGGTTGCAAAAAACAGTTATATAATGATAAAAGTGTTGGAGTGATGTTGTAGCTGTGATGGTCTAGGAATGATGTGAAAGGCAAGGATTTTTGTGGGTGGACCAACTGCAATTTGGGGATAAAATTAGACAAGGTTTTGAATGCAAGGCATTCTTCAGATCTGAAGAAAGAGGCAGGCATGGTGATAGATGATTCAGACCAATAGGTAGGGCTGTGAGATGAAGATGGGAGAAATACCCATGAGTAGCAAACAAACAATTAACAGAATAAAATAAGTTTAACTGATCCCTACCAAAAGTGAGGAGGGTTGTCATCACCTGTAGTGTAAAGAGAGAATTTTTAGGAATTGCAGAAATCGTAGAAAAGTGCAGCTGGAAGGGAAATCCAGATGTTATCTAGTTCAGCCTCCTGCCTGAGGCAGGACCATTCCTATCCATACCCTCTTATACAAATCCATTATTTTTTCCTCTTAGCTGCACTACACGGTCAATCCTGACACAGCCACAAGACCTGCACCCTAACCTGCCATATGTAAAACAGAAGGACCATGGCGGTCAACATCCTGCTGCTGCAAAGGTTATTAGCTGTGCTTGAGAGATTCAAGGAAGAGGGTCGTGTTCCCAGCTACAGAGGAAGGCAACCCCCTATCCACCCCCAACCCACAGTCCATACCATTCTGACCATGGGATAAAATTCCTTCCTGACCCCAAATATGGTGATCAGTCTGACCCTGTGCACAGGGGCAAGACTCTTTATCTAGGAATCTCCCAGTTTCAGTATTGGCAGGTGCAAAACACCCAGGCTTGGTTAGCACCAACACCCAATACCTCTTAGACTAAAATATCCCCCCGATGCATGTAACAGCAGGAGGGGAAAAAATGTTCTTCTCAGTCCCATGTGACAACCAGCAAAAGCCCAGAAGCAGGGGAAATACCCATAATAGAACATGGGCATAGCCACTCCTAGATTATCCCTGACCAATGCTTATCCAACCTCTTCTTAAATACCTCCAGCGATGGAGAGTCCACATCTTCCCTAGGCATCTATTCCACTGTCTCTCTGTTCTAACAATAAAGAAGTGTTTTCAGATATCCAGTCTAAACCTAGTTTGCTGCAACTTCAAGCCATTGGTATACACCCTCCTCTCTCTGCAGCAAGAGAGAAAAGATGTTTCCCGCCCTTGTTTATGGCAGGCCTTCAGATATTCGAAGACTGCTGCTGTGTCTCCTCTAAAGTGTCTTTTCCTCAACTTGAACATGCCTATTTCCTTCATTCTTTCCTCATATGACTTGCCCTCCATGCCCTTTTGCTTTTTTGTTGCCTACATCTAGACCTTCTCTAATATAGAGCCCAAAATTCACACAGTAGTCTAGATGAGGCCTAACCAGTGCTTATTAGAGAAGTACTATTAACTCCCTTGTCTTGCACCTAATGCTTCTACTGATGCATCCTTAAAACTGCATTCACCTTTTGTGTGGTTACATCACATTGCAGACTCGTATTGCATCTCTGATCCACCCAGACTCTGAGATTCTTCTACATAAGGTTGCTGTCAAGCCAGATGTCTTGCATTTTGTATTTGTATTTATGATTATTCTTTCCAAGGAGTAGCATCTTGCATTTTTCACCACTGAACTTCATCCTGTTAGCTCCAGCATGGCTTTCTAGTTTGTTAAGATCCTTTTATATTGCACTCCTATTCTCCAGCATGTTCACGGTCCTTCCCAGTTCTGTGTCATATGCAACTTTGCTCAGGAAGTTCTCTACTGTAGCATCAGGATTGTTAATAAGCACAATGAATAGTATTGGGCACAGGACTCCCCTGTGGGACTCTACTTGAAGCCTCCTCCCATTCTGACATGGATCTACCTATAATTATTCTTTGTTTGTGGCTATTGAACCAGTTGTCTATCAGCCATGTAGTAGTGCTTTCTAGGTAGCTTATAGTATGCTATAAAATCAATATCAGTGTTCAGTTGTTGGTTCTTAGTGTCCTTATGCATTTTTGTTCCCAAACTTGCCTTTTAGACTGCTTACAGGTGTAAAAAAATCCCCCCAAAAGGTGTTTTACTTTAAAATCAGCATGTTCCCATGCAGAGCCCAGCACATGCTCAGAAGAGGCATTGTGTTAGTTTGACCCGGCTCGCCCAACATCTGTATAGAGTGGGTGCTTCAGTAGGACTTTTTTGGCACTTTTATGTAATAGCTGATTGAATCATCTTTAGATAAGTGCCAAAAACCTCTGCTGAAGCACATGACCTATACTTTGACCTGGCTCCACAGCATCTGTAATATGTTGGTGCTTCTGGTAAAGCATAGTTTGTTTGTTTTTTTTCCCCTTGATGTTGGTCAGGAACCTTAAAAATATTTGGTAGATTTCCCTTGAGCTTGAGGATAAATGAGGTCAGAAAGGGAATGGCTTTAGAAAAAGCTACCTCCATTAACCCCTGACTTTATCTCAGGAACTTTCTATATGCTCCTAAAGATTCACAAACGAGGTAAACTGGCAGACCAATTCAAGTATGGTACCCATTCTGAAGAACTGTCAGGCTTTACAGAAACTGTCTTGAAACTACTTGGAGCAAGTTTTCTACAAGATAAAGGGAAAAGGACACACACACCTTTCCTTATTGCTCATACTTTCTGTAACATATTTTCTTGGCAGAGAACAGGGGAGCAAATTTGCAGAAGTGACTGATTAGTGTTAATGAGTGTATCAACTTTTGTGTTAACATGTTTAGACACCTTGAAGATACCTGATTTTAAGATGGAAGGTATTCAGTGCTTTCTTAAAGCTTCAGTGCTTTTAAAATTAAGTCAGGCACTCAGTAAATGAATTGTCCATGATTGGTAGGTAGTTTGGAATTTGGGCCCAAATCTGGAAACATTCCAGATAAAAGGTAAACATTCTGGAAAGCCATGAGCACCTGGAAGCAAGGTTAGCATGGAAAGTTTACGGCATTTACTTCACTATAAAAGGAACATCATTTGTTTTCCCTTTTAAATGTATAGTTAGACTGGGGAGAAAGTGTCAGTTATGTTCTGCAAAACAGTTTTGAACAGAAAGTGAAAAATAAAGAGCTTTACATATTATGAAAATGCACGATCAGTATAGGCTTGAAATGTACGTACAATTTACCATTGGTAAAGAATCAAAATCAAATACAAAGTGTTCCTTTTAAGAGCATTAATAAAAATTAGGGCTGTCAAATGATAAAAAAAATTGATAGTGATTAGTTGCTCAATTTAATTACAAATTTTTTATTATCACAATTTTAATCGCGCTGCTAAAAACTCAAAATGATGCCCAGAAAAACTCAATTATGCAAAATTATGCAGGTACTCTGTACAGTTAGGGCATGGGGTTGGGGTGTGTGTATATGGGGAGGGAATTTGTGAAGGTGTGGGGGGGCTATGCATGTGTATGGGGTTTGGAGACTGGGGAGGGGGAGGTCCCCATATACCTTGGCAAGATGCAGAGTAGTCTAGGTCAGGAGTGAGGGGCAGCAGAAGGGCTGGGGGGCTGTGGCTTGGTAGTGAAGGGCAGGGCTTGGGGATATCACTGTCTCCCACACACAATCATATTACCCCCCCCCCCCCATAGGTGTCCTTTTTTTGGAACTGGAAATATGGTAACCCTACAGGAATGCAACCTGGCAGCATGTAGATCATCACCCAGCAGTTAAGTCTGTGGAGGGGTAGGGGCAGGGGGAGAGGGAAGGGGCAGAGGGGCAGACGGAGGCCCCCATGGTGAGGGAGGGAGAGAGGCAGAGGCTGGGGTGAATGAGGCTTTGGGGATGGGGTGGGTTATGGAACAGCTGTGGGAGGCTCACTTGGGCATATGGGGGGATGCGGCTAGCCGCTGCTGCATGCACCCATGGAGGAGGCATGGTGAGCATGTGCCCCCTGGATTTGTGCGTGGGGCAGAGGTGGGTTGCCCAGTGCACACTGGGGCTCTGTGCCCTGCTGCCTTTGCCCTGGGTGCCATGGGCTGGCTGTTCATACCATGCCTGCCTAAAAAAATTAACACAAGCAGATTAACGTATTAATCACACACATTAGCAGTGATTGACAGCCCTAAAAAATCTGTATTGTATAGGATAAATGCATATGTTTAAATTGCAAATAAATATATTTGGCAGATAAATTGAATGACTTCCCTTCACTTTATTTTGGGCCTCAGAGTGCTGTCCTTTGTTAGAGATGATGATATCACTAATGCTTAAAGCAGTGCAGAGTAGCATTCCTTACACAGGTGCTGTTAATGTAATCAGTTCTTGCAAAGGAAATAATGCTACAGGTTTTATGTTATAGCTTTGAAATCTGTCAGTTCATCTTTCAAATGTATTTTTCTGTTGATTTTTATATATATTGCATTGTACTGGTTACTTGCAATCTGACCTTTTAAAAAATTAGATTATTTTAAAATAACGTCAGAACTTGCCGTTAAAGAGATATTTTGTGAAATATTTACAATCTAATTTCAACTTTCATTATTTTCATTATATACATTTTCATTAATGTAATAATTTTTATTTTAAAATCCTTTATTTTTGTAATGCTCTTTGTTCACTTTAAACAATTTATGGCTGCTACTGCAAATCAGTCTGAGGGCTTGTGAATAAATTTAAATCATTGTGTAATAAATTGGATTTTGGTTTCATGGTGCTTGAGAAAATATGCCAAACATCAGTTTGTAATTTAAGCTTATTAATTGTCAGTGACATTGTATAACAAATTACAAGATGTGACAATAGACTAGTATTCCTGTACAGAGCCATATTTTATCAGAAAGTATATTTTGATGGAGAAAGGAAATAAAAGTCTTGTTATATTTGTATAAGTTGTCCCTGCCAGTTATATTGGGCTTCTTGGGCTAACAGTAATATGCCCAATAAATGTGAGAGACAAAAAAGCTATAGCTAGTATTAGTAGTGAAACTGAGGAGACTGTCAGTTTCACAGCTGGTACTATCAGTGAAACTGACAAGAACGTTAATTTCAGTGCTGGTACTAGCACTGAAACTTATGAGTGTGTCAGTTTCATGGCCAATATTAACGATAAAACTGATGAGACTGCATAAGTGATGCCTTTATCATTAAGACCTATCGGGATGGCATATGGCTAGTGCTATTTGTCCAATATAAATGGCTGCCCACATAATCATGGGCATTTTAGGGGTCTCTGTTTTATCTTGATGATCTAATTCATTTTTAATTTGTGGTGATCCACTTGTCTCACTCTCTCTGTTTTTTAATCATTTTGTTTTCTTAGCGTAAGCTGCTGAGCCTTTGCTGGCAAGGGCATCATATAAATCAAATAAATAATTAAGTCATGAAATGTAAATTCATATGTGGTGGAGAGTGTATTATTTCCAAGCTGATTTTTTTGACTGTTTGGATAGATGTGGATGTAATGAATAAATTAGTTCTTTGTGTTTAATTCTTCTAAGTTTTTAAGGTTTCTATTAATATTATACCAAAAGAGCTCGTTCTCAGTACTTTTCCCCAGTTGCCTTATTTCAGTGCATTGACCTGTTGGCAAACAGATTAATTAGGCATCATATGTCTTCTGCGGTTGTACCCTGTACATTTTTCCCAGTCCCAGGTTTACCACCGGTAAGCATTTTAGTTTAGGTTACTTTCTATATCTACTGAAGTCAGTGGGTACAGGATTGAGACTTAAAGGAATGTAGCATACAGTCTCGGTCTGGCAACTCTTATCAAAGTCTATATTAAAATGGTTACAAAGATGACTGTAAAATGTCTGGACAGCAAGGATTTTATAATTTCTGCAGCAACTGGCCAGGATAACATTTTACTAAGAAAAAATATATCAGAATTAATATCCTTATTAAACAAGTGAAAAAACCAACCAAATGCCAATATCAAACAACTGGATCACTAATGTTTTGGGCCATCTGTTGTTGAATTCTTAATTGTTCTGCATTTTATTCCCCTTTTTACAGCTAATTCTTTATTAGACCTTGAAATAGAGAAACTGACAGCAACAAATGAGGTAGAGCTTTGCCAGATAAAATATACAGTAAATGTAGTTTTATTTTGTTTTAAGGCTTCATTTACCCCTGCATATTTTCCTTTGCTTTTGAATTTTAAACATTATTGGGAAAGTACCAATATTGCAACACAAAACTCCTAATTTAGTCTAGTCAAATAAAATATATTTTCAAAATTTATTCTGTAAGGAGAAAGCTGTTTAAACATTCAGGGAAGGATTGCATGGTCTTTTTTCTTTTCAGGCACTCTCTGTACTACCACTTGAGAAATAAAATCAGCCTAACGACATCTACCAGTCATTGTAAACAGACACTGATTTATTAGTTTCCATGTTCTGTGGGGCACCCTGTTTTAACTTAATTTTCAGGTAGTTTACTCTGGTTTTGTAATACTCTAAACGCTTAGAGAGAGAGCTTCTAATCAACTTGTGTTCTGTGGACAACAACATACACATTATCTGCATCGAGTCTCAAGTATTTGAATGAAAGATTATAAATGCTACAATATGAATACAGACTTCCATTCACTTAAGTTTTAAGGGTGTGTGCTTGGAAAGGGTTTCGTGGATGTAATTTTTTGGCCTTTTTTACACTTGGTAAGTGTTTTAAAAAAAAAATAGCATTTGGTAAAAATACAGGCAAAATCCTGGTTGGATGAAAATGTAGGTCAGAATTGCTCTGGATCTAAGCCTAAAAGTCAATATTTACAGTGAAAAATGTAAGTGTACAAGTAACTCGTGATATCAATTGACCTAATGAATGTGAAATGTAATGTGATTTAGTATAAATGTAGTTTAGTTTCTATGGATTTACTCCTAGAAACAGTCAGGCAACTTTTAGTATTAAAACTAGGAGAGAAGAGAGTGGTTTAATGATAAATTCTGATTTTTATGTTGTAAAGCTGTGGTTGCATTAGTTTCAATAGTTTGAGTTATTGAAACAGGTTATTGTGTAGAGTTATTGAAACGCTACACAAAAGGTTTTCCTGTAGCTGAATAGTTTTAAGTCTGTCATCTGTAGTTTAAAGTGAAGAATACTGTCAATGAAAGAAACTGAGAAAGTGAGAACACCAAGAGAAATTCCTCCGATTTCACGTGCGATCAGACCTGATGCATTGGATTCAGTTAAAATTTTGATGAAACTTTTGAGAAAAGATAAAGCTTTCTCTTGCTATGGAATGGATTTAGGGTTTTCATTCCCCAGCAGTTTCTTGTCTCCAGCAGCAAAAGATCCTCTCTTGGTGGCAGGAATATTTGGTTAAAGACTTTCAGGACTAATTTACACTTTTTCCTCACAGTTATTTGTGTTAGTTTTGGGCTATCCAAGGCAGAGCCATCAGGCCACATGCAGTCTGTTGCAGCGTGTGAGCTCCTACACCAGCTCCACTCCCCCTGCCACTGGCTGCTACTGCTACTGAGATCTCCAGGCTCTGTTCCCTCGCCTGGCTTCAGCTTCTTGCTGCCACATCTGGAGGCAGGAAGCAGCAGCCTGTGGGACTCCACATAGCCTGCAGCTTTGGGAGCTGTGGCATGGCATGGCTTGGAGGACACCTGCCCAGCAGGGAGGCCAGTATGCAGGGAGCAGCTGGGGTAGGGTGGGGAGGTTGTGGTTCCCGGCCATTCTGAAGTTGGACTCTATTTTTACACAATTTTAAATCCGGAAATCTCTTGTAAGGTGTTTTGATGTGCCTGTCATTTTGACTGTATTACCCAGAGAAAATGTAGTTTGGTATAGCTGCCACAGCCAGTTTGTGAACAGTGAGTTCTTACGATTGTCCTCTTCATGTTTGGTCTCATACCTGTTGACTTTCTTCATTGACCAGCTGCTCCGATAAGGCTAGACCTTCAGGAATGCAAGAATTGAGCTAGATTATTGATTTTTTTCAAAGTTTTTTTTTCATTTGTGGACCCCTAAAAAATTTTGAATGGAGGTGCAGACCCCTTTGAATTATGAGTATGGGTATTCACATGCTTTTGATTTGATGATAGTCATCTTTCATGGACCCCTTAGATATAGTCTGTGGACAGGTTGAAAACCACTGAGCTAGACCGTTTATGAGTTACAGAAGGAGTTAGACCAGGGTAGGCAGCCCCAGCATGGGTACCAGAGTGTGACACTCAAAGGCATTTTTCTCGGCACATGTGCCTCAGGGCAGATGGCAGGGAAGGGGCTGGGGCTGCACTGCCACAACAAGGATCAGGCCCCTTGTGGCTCTACCATCCCCCCCCCTGCCATGCCAACATCTTACAAGTCAAGGTCATGGGTGTTTTTGGCACTCTGCCCAAAAACATTGCTGACCCCTGAGTTAGACAATCAAGCCATTTGAAGCAGGCTCTTGGTTCTGTTCCCCCTGGCCAAAATGGCCAGTAAGAGTTCCTGTGAAATCAAATGCATTCCTGCAGTATGAGTCACTTTCTATCTCTTGTATAGATTGTGGCAGCGACCTCCAGTACAACTGGGAGAATTAAATAAATTAAATATGGAGGAATATTTACCTAGAAAAGTGATGTACAAATGTCTCCTAGTCTAAAGATTGACAACCTTTTATGAGTTGCCCGAGCCTCCAGCTGCCACCTCTGCCAGCTGCTGCCAATTCCCATCTCCAGTGGCAGTAGGGAAGGGCCAATTTGCTGCTGCGTGCAAATAGTGTAGCAGGGAGGGGTCAATGTCATGGTGCAGGACAGAAAGGGGGATATGTTGGGCTGTGCTGCATGCTGTTGATACCCGGGGCCATTGTAGGCCAGGTACAGCCTACAGGCTGTTATTTACCAACCCCTCTCCTAGTCTATTTTCAGTTGGGACAGCAGAATTGTCTTCGCTGAAGTCTCCATCACTGAAATTTTTGTTAAAGCTGCATAGTGATCTATATAGGTGAAATACAAATGGACTATTCAGCAGCAATGTATACATTATAAACTTTCAGTATGAACGTAGAATAAAAAAGCATTTCCATTTTTGCGCTGTTCTAGCAAGGGAAGTTACTGTTAGGTAATTAAACTCTATTTATGTCCATTGTATTGTCAGTGTCTATTTGTCTGATGGACGTATTAGTGTATTGAACAAATGGAAAGGACAAATCAATAATGCAGTTAGGATAAAATTTGAGAATTGTATCGGCACCTACTCACTGAGGCACGTTCTATGTGAAACAACTTCTTGTGTGTTTTTATTTGCTCATTATACTGCTGGTCTAAATAGGATACATTTTTCCTAAAAGGGAAATTGAAATCAATTTTCAGTAGTCCTTGATTCAGCTCTCTAGGGAACCCAAGAGGAAAAAGCAATTTTGGAACCTAGAAATGCCGAGGACCACATGGTAGCAAAACTGTAGCACAAAAGGCTTCTCAATTGAGAGAGATAGGAAACCACATATTTCACTTACTTCCTTTTAAAATTTTTCTCTAGTCTTCTCTTGTGCCTTGAATATTGGGTAGTTCTGTATACTATTGCTTCCTGCTGCTGTCCAAGGACAGTTCAGGAGCAAGCAGGTTTAATGTTTTGAGAAGCCCTTGTGGATGAGGAGAGGAGTGCCATAGCCACAAAGTTTGGTGCCCAGGGCAAAGCCTGCAGCAGCAGCCTGCCCTCGCCCCATGCACAGATCTGGGGGACACACCTTCCCCCTCCACATGCTTGCCTGGCGGTGCATGCAGCTTCCCCCATCCCTGCGCGCCCCCCCCCCCGCCCCCCCAAAATGAGCCACTCATGGCTTCGTCCCATGGCTCATCCCAGCTGGCCAGCACCTGCAGATGCCCCTTTGCTTTGGCGCCTGTGGTGGTCGCCCTGTTCGCCCCGCCCCCCCTTGCTACTGCATTGTGGATGAGAAGAGAGCACAGACAGACGGCAGCTTGGTTGAAACCAGAGTGAGAGAGAAACCATGAAACTGATCTCCGTTTTCTGTTGCTAACTTAGGTAAAATTGAGAAAAAGACAGAAGGAAGGCTTTAGAAAACTGTTCCTGCTACTAATGAACTTGCTTGGGATGAGTCGGTATAACTTTTCACATAACATTTAAATAAAAGCACATTCATTTTTATCCAAAACAATTCTTGATTGATGTGAAGAGACTTTGCCTCATGGATTTCTGTGACTCCTACAGTGTACCTGATGCATTTAAAGCATTTTACACAATTCAGACCCTTAAGTGGGAATCCCAAGTAACAATGTCATGCCTCGGAAGACTTTTTCTGTTTTATCTGTGTGCTTAGTGAAAGAGAATCATCATGCTTTTCTGACAACATCCTACTTAATTATCCACATTTTTACAGGCGTTTGGAAGGACCCGCCTTCCATGGAATGTGCTTCATTTCCAGGAAGAGTGTATAAAGAGAGATGAAAGCACTTCTCAAATATGTTTTTTTAATAATGTAATTATTTATACTTGCTTTTCAAATTGGAGCACTATTTACCTACTGCTTGAATTACCATTCCTTCTAACACTTCTTTTGCTTTCTTGAACTGATAGCATCTGGTGGCATATATCATAATTAAATGTTACTTTACGATGTAATTGAAACCTCTGTTTATAGAAGGGTAGCTTCTAACCACCACACCAAGCCCGTTGCCTTAAAGCTTGGTCAGCAACCTTATCCTCAAAAACATCTCTCTGGTTTGTCTTTTCAGTGCATGTGCTTGGGGAGTATTCTGAAATCAATAAAAAAAGATTCCATTAACAGGTTTGTCTCTGGATAACCTCAGGCAGAATCATAATACTCAGTTTATGGACAATGCTAAATAGAACTTTAGGGATGCCTGTGCCTATACAGTAGGCCAGAAATAGCATTTTAATTCTGTTAGTTTCTTCAGCACTTTGTTTTCGTGGGTTCTTGAAACTCACTCTTCTCCGTGAGAATTTACCATGACTCAACATACTGCAGATGCAGTCCACAATCATAGTATCTCTCATTAAGAGAGAATAAAACCATGGGAATATATACACAGGGCAGTTCTCAGGGAATGCACGGGTTCTGTCCATTGTTGGATCTGAGGGAAATGAAACAAGTCATGAACGGCTGTTCTGAAAGAAGATTCCAAGGTAAATCTTTTGAGCAGTTAGCTCTAGAGATTATCTGTATTTGACTAAGGGAAAAAAACACATATTTAAAGAGTACCATTCTTTCATTAAACATTTCCATTTGGAAGGAATATTTTCTGTGGAATTTAAGGGAGGTAGTTTTAACATGTAAAGCAAATAACTAAAAGATTGCATCTCTCTTTGACACTTGCTACCACTGGAAATATGTTTATGATATCCTTTGGTTAACAAAGAGTTGACTGACATAGCTTTCTTAACAAAGAGTCTTTGCTCTGGAAGTTGTTCATTACCATGTGTAAGAGAGTCTGGATACGCTGATGTTTGGGGCAAGTTGCAAGACTCGCCTGGATTCTTGGATATGTTCCATCCTCTTCCTCCTTGAGCTCATGGCAGCTTTTGAGCCTACTCCGTACTAACCATCTACTAGTCATCATAGATAGATTTCTAAAAGCATAAACTCAATGGGCAGCAGCAACCAAAAAATTTAATAAAATGTTGGACATCATTTAGAAGAGAATTGAAAGCAAAATGGAAAACATCATCCTGCTACTATACAAATCCATGGTGTGCCCACATCTTGAATATTGTGTGCAGCTCCGGTCTCTGCATCTCGAAAAGAATGTAGTAGAATTAGGAAACGGACAGAGGAAGGGCAACCAAGCTCTGCTGGAGTATGAAGCAGCTGCCACAGTAGGGGACGCTGAAAAAGTTGCCAAGGTTCAAGGGGGTTTGATAGAGGATGCATTAGCCTCTTCCTGGTGGCGGGGCTGAGATGGGCTAGACAGAAAATATGGGAGGTTGCGCTATACATCTTCTGGCCAAACATGCCTATTCAGCCTGGCCGGGAGTGCTGCACCTTTGCAGATGGGAGCAGGGAAGGCTCAGCTGTGCAGCATGGGTGGCAGCACCCTGGGTGGGGAGGCAGGGGGCTTGGACAGGGATGGTGCTAGGGGGGCTAAGACGAATTTTGGGGTGGCTATAGCCCCCCTCCCCCCCAGCACTGCCCTTGGCACGCATTGAAACTAACAAGAGACAGTTTTAAAACTAACAAAAGGAAGTACTTTTTTATGCATGGCAGGAAGTCGTAGAAGCAGATAATATTGCCAGATTCAAAAAAAGAACTAGACAAATCCATGGGTGATAGATCCATGAATAGGTATTAAACAGAACAGCCAGGGATGTTTTCTCTGGCACCTCTCAACCAGCAAAGGTGGATGCCGGGGAAGGTATGACAGGAGAGAGATCACTCTAGATCAGGGATCAGCAACATACACATTTCATGGACTGGATCTGGCTCTCAAAGTCAGAAGGCTTTGCCTCTGTCCATGCCTGTGCTGGGAAAGGGCAGTGAAGAGCTGCACTGGGGGTGGGCAGCTGGAAGCTGTCTGCATTACTGCTACTTCTCTCTGCTCCCTGGCTGCAGCATGGGTGCAACTTCCAGCTGGTGGTGAACTTAGCTGGCGCTGGGCAGTTTCCAGCTGTGCCCGCATGACAAGGAAGCAAGAGGCTAGGAAAAGTTGTGGCGGCGTCAATTGAGCTCCCAGCTGCTTGTCCCCAGTGCAGGTGGAGGCAAAGTATCCTGCTGCCCTCTGCAAAGGTGCAGAGCTCCTGGCCCGGCTGAATAGGCATGTTTGGCCAGAATACGTATAGCGCAGCCTCCCATATTTTCTGTTTAGCCCACCTCAGCCCCGCCACCAGGAAGAGGCTGATGCCTCCTCTATCAGATCCCCCTGAACCTTCACAGCTTTTTCAGTGTCTCCTACTGTGGCAGCTGCTTCATACTCCTGCAGATCTTGGTGGCCCTTCTCTGTCCGTTTCCTAATTCTACTACATTCTGTTGACATGCTGCTGAAACCACCTCGCCCATGCCAGTGTGGATCCAGGTTGTTCTGGCTCGTGGCTTGCAAAGTGGCTCTCCCCCTGCTCTAAATAAGCCCTTTTCATGTGTTATCCCTCTAGAAAATCTATTTCTGCCACTGTTGGAGACAGGGTATTGGGTGAGAAGAACCATTGGTCTGACCCGGTATGGGATTTCTTATGTTCTTATTTTATTATTGTTGTCTATTGCTTGACTTTGTGAATTTGCATTTGCTAAATAAATAAAATTATTATTGTCTACTACTCATTCTTTTTTGGCTCTGACCTTTCAGGAGTCTTCTGCCTCTCAGGTTCTTCCCTCAGTCTCTTTTATGGTGGATCCTCTTCTCTCTCTTTTTCAGTGGGTGTTTTCTTTGGTGATCACTAATTCTCTTTATATGCCAAATTTAGATTCTCTTATCTACAAGCATAAAAAAACTGCTATTGTCTTTACATCGATAACACTAAAAACTACCTCTATGCAAATTATTTATATGCATCTATTTAATTCTCTAATTGAACTTTTGGGTGTCCAGCTGACAATTAAAGTCAGTGCGGGTAAAAGTTAACTGTAGTTCTTCACTTCCAACCTCAAAAGACCTTCTTTTAGTAACTGTCCACATAGACATTCTTGCTCTGAAAATATTCTGTTCCCAATCCTGAACCTTTGATTGGGAACATAGTCGTGTCCATAGAGTCTATCCCCTCACTACTGTGTTAAGCATAAGGTCCTTGTCTTTGTTTTTTAGAACCTTTCACTTTTTAGGCTTGTCCTGTTTATGAGATCTAACTTACCCAACTGCCTAATCACTTCCACCATGCTAACGAACAGAGAAGTGTTTATCTGTATGTTTGTTGCTCATGTAACTGCTTTCATTCTGACTCCCTGCACAGGAAAAGTCTGTTTTGGATGTCATCAAGCTTTACCCTCTCAGATCCTTTTGTTATACATATCTCTGCTGTGATTCCTACAAATCACCCCCATCTTGCATGGTTAGGCAAGAGGCAAGCTTACATTGCTATTTTTCTGTTAAATTGTTTGTCATCCTCCCCGACATTTCCTTTCTATTTGTCTATTATATCCATTTTTTTGTGTCCCATCTAATGTGCAGGGTATGAGTACATGGATAAGTGACTGTAAAGTAAAAGTAGGTAGACATTTACTGCGCATCAAATGCACCACAGGAGCTACATGTTGCCTGCTCTTAATATGTGGTCACATGAAAGCTAACCCACGCTTCTCAATCAATGGGCTAAGCTGTTGCAGATTTTAGTTTTCATTTGCTGTGGGGTAAGTGTGTGCACATGGCTGTTACTGTGGTGCAATGACACAGTAGGGATTTGTGTCTTTTTAGCTCATAATGCTTTTTTCATGTGCCTGTACCGTTCAATTGTAATCTGAGGCAGTGATTGTCTATATCTATATCTTTCTTATCTGTTTGTTCTTTATTTGGGTCTAGGCACTACACTAATGCAAATAAAATAGCCCTTTTTCATAGGTTTTTGTGGGGAGGGGGTGGCTTTTGGACAATAAATTGTGGAGTCTGTATTTCTTGGTAGCTTTTTAGGCACAGAGGGGCACAGCTGCCCTTGCCCCCTCATCCCCCGGCCCTGCTCCCGGGAGGTAGCGGTGAGGGGTGGTGGGTGGTGGAGCTCCGTCCCCGCCCACCATGTGTACCTCCCAGGACCTTTCCAAGTGCCCCTAAGGGTATGCGTACCCCTGGTTGACAGTCCCTGCATTATAGGATGCTTTATGTACGGTACAAAATTAATGACTGTACCTTGACAAAGGGCAAATGAATTTAAAAATGAAACTCCATGCACAAATCAGAAATCACAATTCTTGTTTTGCAACACATTTAATAGTGAGGTTGGTCTTGGAGCCATCTCTCTTACTGAATTCCAAGCTAAGGAAAAATTAAAGGAAAGTACACTATTTGTGTTAACTTTAGTCTCAAAGTCTTTCTGGTGCTACCCTAATCAACACATTCCCTATGATGTCTGTGGTAAGGGTTAATTATTATTACTGCTGTTATTGTTATTTGAGATATTTTTGTTTTTAACAATACATTTAACGTTTTTGAATTGCAGCAGCTTGCAAACCCTTCATTTAAGGAGAATAAAATCAGAATTATTCTGATTTGTTCTTACTTCCACCTGCAGTGAGCAAAGCTCAAATATTATTTTTGACATAAATATAGGAACCTTTAGTGAAAATATTCTAGCAAAATTTTCTCTGTGGATGTTCTTAGGTTGCATGAAAAATGACATGTGTCAGTCTAGAAATCAGGGATTCTTGTACTCAAGTTTTAAGTTGACATTTGATCAGTGTTGCCAAGTCTCATGAGAAGAAAACCCATGACACTGCCTTTTAAAACAAGCCCAACCCATTTCAAAGAGAGGGGAGTGAGGATGCTTATCAACCTGTGACTCTCAAAAAATTAAAGCAACTTTAAAAAACAAACAAACCCAAAACAAGCCCAATTCCACTTATTGTAAGCAGACTTGGCAACACTTCATTTGACCAGTTTTGGATGTGGACACTACACAATATATTCAACACCATTAAAAAGTAAATATTTATGTTATGTGAATGGCTACCTCCCAGCAATATATATCCTAATGATGGGAAATATACTCTGGTATTTATTAACAGTGCTCTGCACTGGCAATTTTGTTACCTTTTGTGAATTACCTGATCTTTTTAGTTCAGGGATTGAGGGGTCACAATGTAAAACAAAGCAATTGAGTTTATTTATTTATTTATTTATTTATATGGGTCTATAGTTTTATCATGTTACATGTTGGAAATACAACCTATAGGGGGAGTTATCTATACAATTTATTTTTCTTTATAGTTGATTTACTATAGATTCCTCGCATGCATTGGATGTGTGCCCCTTTCCCTTTGCCATTAACTTTTGGAACAGCTTCAGCAATAACAAGTATTTAGGAAAGGAAGCTGCTTTAGTCATATATACTGTAACCATAGATGGTGGTTTCAAAGTAGTTCTCAGAAAAAAATCTTCATTGGAAAAACTGTGAAAACAACATACAATGCACCTGTATCTATATTTAGCTGGTCTAATAAAAGATATCACATCTACCCAAAGAACCTTGTCTGCCTATGCATCTATATCAAAATTTCCCGAACTGAGAGTTGTAAGGACTTTTATATGTAGGTTTTTTGGGATTTCAGACTTTAAGCTATAGAAATATTTAATATTGACATTTTTCCATCCCACCCCTCAAACAGAAATGGAATGTCTCGTGAAACAAACAGGGGTGTAGGTTGTAGCCATAGTGGTCTAAGGACATAGGCAGACAAGGTTCTTTGGATGAATCTGATATCTTTTATTAGACCAACTTACTTATGAAACATACATCTTGGAAATTTGGGAACAGAAGAATGTGCGATAGTGTGTGGGCATGTGAAACAGTAATGTTGTTTTCCACCTGCAAATGTGATGAGATGAAACACAGAATATTACAGTGTCAATTATATTAGATCTTTACTGAGGTTGAACAGAGACCTGTTGTCACTATCTGCACCATAAAAATAAGTGAAGCAAAAGTCTATTTTGCTAGCTTCATAATCATGGTCCGAATCCATTCAGTCTCCTACTGTATTATATTTTTATTGTACTTGTTTTTTTTTAATGGCAGACTAAATACATTAGATATTTTGTGGCACATAGATGCTGCAAAATAGCAACTACTAAACTTTCCAAAAGTAGAAGTAAACAACAGAAAAATGTAGGCTGCCCTTCAAAAAGAAGAACGTCTTCTCTAGGTGCAGTTGATTCTTTTGGTTTTAGCAGATGTCCTTTGTCTCCACGGTTGGCTTTGTTGAATAAAACTATTGTTTCTGAAGTGTATAAATGCAAGAGCCCATGAAATGAGAAATTTGTATAAACTGGATAGGTAAGGGTGCTTATAATAGGAAATTTTTGAGAATTTCTGATCTTGGAGAAAATAGTTGCAGAAAATGTCTAATAATGTTTGCTGCCAAAACACCCCCACACATGCATTGTGATGGTGGTTGTGATGGGTGTGTAGGACAGTTGGGGGTGTGTGGTTTTGGGGGTGGGTGTGTGGGAGGTGTGTGTTTCTGTGTGGGGTGTGGGTATGGATGTGTGGTTGGGGTGTGGAGTGAATGAGTATCGTGTTGGGGAGTGAGGTGTGTGGGGGAGGATGGTTGAGGTATGGGTATGGTGGGGTGGGGCGTGTGGGTGTATGTGGGGGTAGGGTGCATGTGTGAGATGTGTGTGGGAGGGCTTTCCTCACCCGGCTTCCCCCCTGCCTGCTTTTTGTGATGTCACTGAACCCAGCTCTTCCACAGGCAGAGGGAGGGGGGAGGGGGATCTGCACTGTCTGCCTGGCTTGCAGCACTCTGCAAAGGGTGGGAAAGCAGCTTCCTCCAGTGGGCAAGAGAAGCCTCGGGGTGGGTTGTGGGGAAAGGGGTAGGAAGCCAAGCCTGGTACCACCAGTTCTCTTGGTCTCTGTTCCACTCCTGCCTAGTGGGTCTGCAGCTGAGCCCACACTGGCTTCTGTTGCTGCTGTTGCTGCTTCTATCCCACCTCCCTGTCTTGTGCCTCCCTGGTGGGGCTTTGTGAGCAGCTGAGCTCCTTCATGCCCCTCTTCTATCCACACAGTCCCCTTCCCAGCCAGGCATGAGCAGGACCAAAGTGAACTGCAGGCAGTGCCACCCCTCCCCCCCCCCCCCCCGCTCACTCTCCTCAATGCTGCAGTTTCCCCTCCCTACCTGCTGCCCAGAGTGCTGCAGGAGGGACAGGAGGAGTCATTGGTGGAGGCCAGGCAGCCCAGAAGTTCCCTGGGCAGCTGCAACAGTGGCAGCAGCAGCCGTGGGCAGAAGCTGTGCGCGCTGGCCAGGGTTGGGAACCTCAGGTGGGGGAGGCTGGGAGTGCAGCACGCACTGCCCCAGGCAGCAGTTGGTGGGACTCAGCCCAAGGGGAGCCATTAGTGAGGCTGGATACAGTTAATTGTCGGGTGTCCACCTGCGGGCTGGATGCAATCAGCTGGCAGGCTGTATGCAGCCCACAGGCTGTCTCTGGTCTTGCCCCATCGTCTTGGTAATGCCCCTTCAGGTATCTGAAGGCTGCTATTAAATCCACCCTCAGTCTTCTCCAGATTAAATAAGCCCAATTCCCTCACCAGTGCTGAATAGAAGGGAAGAATCACTTCCCTTGACCTGCTGGAAACTTTCTTACTCACACAGGCCAGTCTGCTGTTAATCTTCTTGGCAACAAGGACACACTGCTAGCTCATGTTCAGCTTCTTGCCCATTGTAACCTCCAGGTCCTTTTCTGTAGAGCTGCTGCTTAGCCAGTCATCCCCCAGCCTGTATTGGTGCATGGGATTATTCTATCCTAAGTGCAGGACTTTTTGCTTGTCCTTAAACTTCATGGGATTTCTTTTGGTCCAGTCCTCCAATTTGTCTAGGTTTCACTGAATTCTAGCTCTACTTGCCAGCAGATCTACTGTTCCACTCAGCTTAAGTAACTGTTAGAAAATGTAAGTTTAAAACACCACACAAATTTACTTATACTATTGTATTTAGTTTGTCTGGTTTTACTTTTTTCCTTTGAGTGTAATAGGCTCTACTGCACATTTCCTTTGCTCAGTCAAATAGTTCAGTTCATTTACTTGACAGAGACAATTACTTTTACACTCAATATTTTTTCAACATTCAGTGGCTACTTCTAAGACAAGAGAAAAGGAAGGTAGCCTCTGGACTGTGAAGTGGATCATCTCCCATGTAGGAATGTCTTTATTTTGCTGTTACTGCTTCTGGTGCTGTAACCTGGAAACACATTCCTACTGGCTGCCTTTACAGTTGCTAAAACCCTCCTAAAGGACATTATCGAGGTCATTAGTTGTTGCTTCCTCAACAATCTTTAAATCCCATGACATGTCTCAGCATCATGTGCTACAAAGAACTATTGTCTTATTATTCTATGATGATGCACATTCAGAAGCCTACTCAAATAATACAATTCTGCTTCAGCTATACTGGCCAGCAAAAAGTCCAGCTGCGTTTCCATAATTCAGGGAATTGTGTTCTCAAGAACTACTCAGGCTATTCCAACCAGTGCACTTCATGCCATGCTGGGTATCAGATATTCCTAAAACTGGATGCATAGGAGTCTTGAGCAACTGTTGCTACTCAAGACCAAAGTAGCCCATGCTGTATTCAAAGCAGAAAACTTTCCTTTCTCTGTCTTTTGACCAGCACTAAAGAACTGCCACTACTGCATTTTTTTTCTAGACAGCCACCAACCAGCATGATATTACTGTGCACACCAAGGCCAAAAACCACTGAGAAGCTCAGATAATTGAAGGTGTTATCTAAATCTGGTTCAATTGGGAATCGCGCCAGAATATGGCATAGAAGCAACTTTGACTGAATGACAGAAACAGTGTTGATTTTGAGTAAAGCTACAATTCTGGAACTGTAATTTTAATAAATTTCATGATGAAGATCGAGGGGAAAAAAGACAGTATTCACCTGAAGGCTATCTCGCATACTTGCGGCATGCTTACAACAGCTGAACAATAACTACTGAATGCATTGCCTTACTGCAGTGCTTTCTTTCATGGGAGTTATAGTTTGCAGGGCAAATATCCTCATTTTTTGCTGTAAGCCAAAACTCCTAGCAGAATTTTATTTTCCATAGTCCAGCATTGTCTCCCTCTGAAAGACGGGTTGCATCATCAGAATCACAGAGTGTCATCAGATTCATGGCTTCCATAGCTTGAACTGTGAGATTTTTGTCTTGCCTGAGAAATGTGACTGGCGTACAAGAGAATATGGTAAAATGAGTTTCCCTTGAAGGGACATGCGCAGTGAATACTATTGACAAAATGTATTTCCATTATGAGACCCCTTATTAATGAACTGCTAGGTGAGTTAGGTGAAATAGAGTTGAGTGCACATGCAGCTCTAATTATTCTTCATTGTGTATGACTGTACCAGTACCAAGATGACCCGGTGCTTGAATGAGTTCAGATCATGGATTATGAAAAGCAGGTTGAGACTGGATGTGAACAAGATAAAGTGATACCTGAGGGCACAAGAAAGCGTTTTGGAGAGTATGCAACCCTTAAGTGGTTTTCTTTTGTTTAAATTACGCATTCACAATTGGTCAAAAGAGCACATGCGGCTGTGGACAGCCAGGTCTGGGCCTATTCAGGATCAAAGCACAGTTAGGGTTGAGATGGGTAAAGGGAATCTGAGGTTGAATAGTTACTTTTGTCAAAGAAGATGATTAGGTTTATCTGACATGATTTGTTCTTCATAAATCCATGCTGGCTGTTTGTGAACAGCCCTTTCTCCTGCAGATGCTTTACGATGGACTTCCTTAGGATATGCTGTAGTAACCTCCAAGATATTGATGTGTAGCTAACTGGTCTGTAGTTCCCCAGGTCCTCCTTCTTGCCTTTTTTAAAGAGGGGCACTACATTGGCACTTTTTCAGTCCTCTGGTACCTGGCTTGTCTTCCACAACTTCATGAAGGGCATTGCCAAGGGGGCTGAGAACTAATCTGCTAGCACCTTCAGGACTGGTGAGATTAAGTTCATCTGGCCCTACCGATTTGAATTCATTCAGACCCAACAGAAGCTCTCTGACCATCTCCTTGTTTATCTCCTGCTCAGCTTTCCCCTTTCTTATCCAGATAACCCCTATTAGGTGTCTGGCTGCAGCTTAATTTTTCTGAAGACCAAGGCAAAGTTGTGTTGAGTAGCTGTGCCTTCTTTGTATCTTTGGTTAGGAGTTTCCCCTGGCTGGTCAACAGAGGATCCACAGCTTCCTTGGTCCTTCTTTTTCTGGTCAGCATAGAACCTCTTACTGTTGTCCTTGAACTCTTTTGCCATGTGTAGCTCGTTCTTTATCTTTCCTTCCTGATTTTGTCCCTGAAGGCTCTTGCTATTTTCTAGTATGCTTCCTTGGTAACCAGCCCATTCTTCCATTGTCTGGATGCTTTCCTTTTAGATTTGAGACATTTTAGAAGCTTCTTGTCCAGCCACATTGGTCTCTTGCCTCTCTTCTTATGCTTCCATCGTATTGGGATAGTTTCTTGTTGGCCTTCCAACTCCATGTCCCTAGAAGCTCCCAGCCCTCTTGGGTGCCTTTATCCTTCGATTTATCCTTATGCTTTCCCTGTCTCCAGATCTGGAATTCTGTCATATGATCACTAACTCCCAGGTTACCCATCACCATTATATCCTCCACCAGTTCTCCCCTGTTGGTCAGGACAACATCCAAGATGGATGATCCCCTAGTTGTATCCTCCACTTTATGCAAGAGAAAGTTGTCCTCCACCCAAGTTAGGAATGAGCTTGACATTTTATGTTTGGCTGCATTGTTCTTCCAACAGATGTCTGGAAAATTGAAGTCTCCCATCAGTACTATCTCATAGCATATGGATAGATTTGTAACCTGCTTGAAGAGTGTCTCATCCACTTCCTCTTCCTGATTAGGCGGCCTATAATTAGGCTTGGCAGGATTTGATTTTTATCGATAGACATTGATTAAATATCAATTTCACGTGACACTTACACAGCGATGGAAAAATTTTTCCATTGGTAATCATCGAAATATCCATAAAGGAGATACAGGGTAAAAAAAATCTGGGATGAAGGTAAGGAAATCTGGGGTAGAGGGTGATGTGTACATGCATGTGCACCTGCACATGCACACATGTTGGGAGCTGCAGAAGCTGGGGAACATACCAGCGAGGTTGTGCTGGGAGAGGGCAATGGAGGGGCGGGACTGGTAACAGTGGCGAACTCGATGCTTCTGGCTGCCCACTCTGCCCCGATCTCAGTCAGGGCAAGGGCTAAACTCCTGGGGAACCTGGCCCAGCCTTTTATAACAGTTTGGCCCCTATCCCAATCATACATGGGCTGGGTTGTGCCAGGCTCCGCAGGAGTTTGGCTCCTGTGTTATTGGAGCAGAGACCAAGCTCTCATAGAGCCTGGCCCAGCCTTGCCCCCGAGTGATTGGATATGGGTGAAATTCCTGCAGAGCCTAGCCCAGCCCCTGTGTTGTTAGGGCAGGGGCCAAACTCCCAAAGAGAATGGGCTGAGCGCCACAGGAGTTTGCTCCCTCCCCTGGCTGAGACCTGAGCAGAGCAAGGGGCCAGTGGCACCAGGCTCCCAGGTGCTATGAGCCTTGCCCCTTTAATCTTCTGCTTCCTGAACAGCCTTACTGGCATGGCCCCCAATTCCTGCAGTGGCTGCCATGTGTGTATGAATGTGTGTGCGCGCTGAATCAATTAAATTGGAACACCTCCATTTTTACATACCCCTGAAAATTTCAATTTGATAAAAATCAAAATAAACGTTTTAAAAAAATCAAATTTTAGATGTTGAAATAAAAATAAAAAAATCAAATCCTGCCAAGTCTACCCATAATAAATCCCCACCACTATATAGGTGTCACATCTTTCACCTTTCATCTTCACCCAAATGCATTCTGCTTTGCCAGCTTCTTCCTCCTGAACCTGGGAACAAGTGTGTTTCTAACATACAAGGCAACACCTCCACCTTTTCTCCTAACCCTCTCCTGAAACAGTGTAACCTATGTAACTCCATGTTGACATTGCAGTCATAAGAGCTGTCCTACCAGGTCTTGGTGGTGCCAATCAAATCGTAGTTCTTTTCACAAGCTGCAGCTTCCAACTCACCTTGTTTATTCACCACACTTCTTGCATTTGTGTATGTGCATCAGATGATGTATTTTGTGTTTTGACCTCCTCGCTTCCCTTTTGCACCACTTGTTGCAGTCCTGTAGCTCTCTGGCACTTTCCAGAGTTGAATTGCTTCTTCAAGTCCTTTTCCCCCTGGACTGTGCTGGAGGATTTTGATCACCATCCCATGTTGGTTGGCATTTCTCAGATGGATCTGGTCTTTTGATAGCAGCCTCCTCCCAAGAACATCAACCCATTGTCAAGGAAGCCGAAGCATTCATATCCATACCACCGTCTCAGCCATGCATTCACTTCCAGAATTGATGAGGCCATCACTTGTGCTCCAAGCTCCTTAATCCTGTGCCAAGAGTCTTATATTCACTTCTGATCTACTCAGTGTCATTGCTGGCAGTATCGTTGGTGCCTACATGGACAATCAGGAAGGTGTAGTGGTCTGAAGGATGGGCAAGCTTTGGCAGACCCTATGACATCCTGAATTTGGGTCCCAGGCAGGCAGTATATCTCCCCGCAAATCTGGTCAACAAGTTAATGCTTCTGTCCCCTACAGAAGGGAATCAGTAATCGCCACCACTCTTCTCTTCATTTTTGATGCAGTGGTACTGGAGGCCCTGTCCTTAGGGCCTTGCACTTCCTGCGCTCTAGGCTGCTGCCTCTTTTGCCTTATGCCTGCAGATGTCCTCTCCCTTGCCTCTTCCTCACTAGTTTCACTGCAGAGTGCTTAAAAGCAGTTGCTGACTTCAGTCTGCTCCTCTTCAGTCCTGCAGGTCCTTCTTTCCCCAATTAGCCACATACTGATGCTTCTCATTGCTTTTTGGCTTCTCCAGTACCAGCCTCTCATAACTCTTGTCCAAGTAATCTTTCTGGTCCCAGAGGCAATGCAGCATGGATACCCATGCTTCCAACCTTTGGATCTTCTTCTCCAGGGCAGAATCCAGCTTTCACTTGGTGCAGATGAAGTGCTTCTGAGCCTCTGGGTGTTGGGGACACTTCATGCAGGTCACAACAGCTGCCTCCTGTGTTCCCTATGCTCTAAGGAATAAAAAAAGAGAGGTGGGAAGGGAAAGACATGCCACAAGAACCTGCACACCAAGCATCCACACCAGGGCACTTGCCCATGAACACACGCCATACACAGTCTCCTGTTTCCTGGCTCCCTCCCACGGTGAGCTTCTGCTCTGTTCACTGCTCCGATGGTTTGCTTGGGACTGCCTCTTAATAAGGTCTTTCACACTCTACCCTTAGCTACTAGCTTACTTTCAATGAGTGTCCTTTTTATTTTTCCAGAAAAAATTAGGAGGGTTTCAGTATTAACTCAATGTGGAACTTTTTTTAAATCTCCAAAAATTTCTGTTATCTGGGAAAAAACATTTTGGCTAGAGATGGAAGTTACACAAAAACTGGCTTAAGTGATCAGAAATGGATTTAACCAAACGTCAGTGCACAAAAAACAGTTTCAAAATGGCTGAAACCAGTTTGAGATAAACCTGGTTTAATGTAGTATCAGATTTACCTGATTGAGATCAAACTAGTTTATGCAACTTCTGTCCCCAGACCCCTTCCTGGTTTAACTTAAACTAGAGTCCCCCAGCATCCCGGCATGCAGCAGCCCCTGACAGGCATTTCTCCGCTCGCTGCTCTGGTGGCAGGGGTGTGGCCAGCCCCGGCAGTAGCCTCAAGTCCCTCAAGCCTTAATTCCCCCCTCCCTGTCCCACTAGCATGGACCCGAGCCAGGGTCTACCTGGCGCTCCCCCCTCACTGCTGCAGCAGCAGGGGCGGGGGCGTAATCAGACACTGGTTGGCATAGCTCCCTGTGGCAGAGGGGGCAGGGAGGGGGGTTATTCCCCCCCTCTGCCACTGGAGGACTGCAGCCAGGGTCTGCCAGCCTCAACCAATTCCGTCACCACTGATTCTTCCCTGCGTGGGGGAAGAAGCAGAATAAACCCCTTCCCTGCCCCCTTCGCCAAATATACTGATGCCTAAGGGGGCCATGCTGCCCAGCCTCTGGCTGCATCCCTGCCCCTGCTGTGGGAGTGGTGAGGGCAGGGAGCCTGATGGGGTGGCAGCCCCATCATAGTTTCCTGGGCAGTGAGAGCTCTTTGTGGCAGGGGGAGTGAGGACTGTAATACTGTGTGGCCAGAGCTGCTGCAGACTGCACAGGGCAAGCAGCAGCGGTGCCAGGGAGGGTTTGGGGGGCTATGGCTACCCCTCCAAGCTCCAGTGCTCCTGCTGACCCTGCACAATCTGTGGCAGCTCTGCCTGCCCCTGTCTGCCCTGCCCGCAGTGTAGCCCCCCACTGGGAAGAGGCTTGAGCTCCCAGGAAACCATGAGAGTGGGTGCTGCCCCATGAGGGTGGCTCCCCCCTTGCTTCTCCAGTGGCAGGGGTAGAGGCATGGCCAGAAGCTGGCCAGCTTGGTCTCCTTAGGCAAGGGAGCAGGAAGAGGAGTTATTTCCCCCATCTGTTTGGCATTTGGAGGAGGGGGCTTATTTTGCCGCTCACTTCATGCAGGCAGTGATCGGTGGTGGCAGCAGTTTTGGCTGGCAGACCCTAGTTGTGATCCCCCGGGAGTGGAGGGGGAATAAACCCCCTCTCTGTCTGCTCTGCCTCGGGGCCATACCAGCTGGTGTGTGGCCATGACCCCTCCTCAGCCAGACCCCGGCTCAGGTCTGTGCCGTTGGGACAGGGAGGCAGGAATTAAACCTCCTCCCTGGCCAGTTTACTTGAGTCTAGTGCCGTGGCTGGCCACGTACATGTTCCCTGCAGCTGAGGGCGTCCTCTGGAGCTCCCCAGTTTCTGGCCTGAGCCGCTGCAGGCATGTGCCTGAATTTCCTGAATGTGTGTTCACTTGCAAATTGGTTCAGTCTAGGTAGGTTAGACTAACCTGCAAAGATTGAAGCAATTCAGACTCTGGCTTTTTGAATGTCTGTCCCTAGCCTTCCTGTCCATGTGATGGTACATGATCAAGACTAATGGAGTACATAAATCAACTAGTAAAATATGAGCCAAACAAGAGAACATTTTGAACTTCAAGGTACATAATGGAAGAAGTACTTTACATAGAGGTATAAATATCTAGGTAACCTCTTTTAGACAAGTGTAGATACGTAAACAAAGCACTTCAGCGTTAATAACAGCTTAAAAATAAAAATAGAATCCTGTGACTTTTAAGTGAAACATTATTTCTTCCCTATTAAAATATAGCTTTAGCACACACAAAAGACTTTCCAAGCTATTTTTTTTCTCTAACAGGCATTCTAATTTTTTTTCAATAACTAGCAATTTTAAGCAGCTGCATCAGTATTTTCATGCTGTTTACATTTTTTTAGCGTGTACCTTATTTGTCAGACTCTTAAGATTTAACAAGAGTTTGTAAGCTGAAAATGCTTTCATAATTAGGACAACTTTGCAAAAGACGATTTTTAAAATTATGTGATGGTAAAATATATTTTAAGTATGTAACTAAAAGTTTTTTTTCCCAATATTGATATGGTCTCTTGTGTGTTGTATTTGAATTTATTATCGGCTTACTATCATTTGATATTTGAAGAAAGAGAATTTGAAAGTGTGGTGTGTTTCTACCAGAGTCCCATTATTAAATATTACAAATGTCTATCTATTTCCCCTTCTTAATATCAGTTTAAAAATTGATGTGGAGAAAAATGTGCTTAAAATTAGCTCTGATCTCATTTTTAGGTACAAGCAACTGATATGCCTTTTCAATATCTATTAAATGTGGAGGAAAGTGAAAATACAGCACTTTGGGCAGTGTTCTTTTTTTAATGAATGAATTTTGGGGATTCTATGGGAGTCATGCAGAAGTTATCACTGGGTCTTGAGAGGTATAAAGAATTAGCTTAGGTCAAGACCTTTTGTACTGAGGGCACTACTACTTACACAGTTTGCAAAGACAAATTGAAGGGGCTGTGAATCCCTGGGAGAAAGAAGTGGTCTTTCCCAATTACCTCTTCCTTTCTCTACCCCCACCTTCTCTAACAGCAGCATTCTGGAGGATGATCTCTTTCATCCTCTTTGATCCTACACCCTCCTAAAGGGTCTTTGTAGGCCAAAGGCATTAACTCTTTCCTGCTGAAATCAGGTTTTTGTACTGTCAGCTAGGGCTGTGCGAAGGTTCAGTTGCTGATTCGATTTGGCAGAGATTTGGCCCGATTCAGCAGCCAAATTCCTGAATCTGAATGGAATCAGGAAACGAACCCACCAAATTGATTCAGAAAGATTTGATGATTTTGGACATAGACACAGCCTTAAATGTTTTTTCTACATACCTCAAGGTACCAGGCAGCTCGTGAATGCTTATATGCTGGGGTGGATGTAGTGTCCCATTGGAGCATGGTGGCGTCCCCAGTGCACTTGGCAGTGGACCCAGAAATGGACCAGAATTGCTTCTGGTCCACTTCTGGTTCCGCTAGGGAGTGTGTGGAGATCCCTCCCCTGCCCCCTGGCTTGGTACCTGGTGTCTCCTGGGTCTGGGGAGGCATCTGGGGTTCCCCCACAACCAATCGCTGAGCCAGGAGGGTGTGTGGGGGGGGTCTCCCACGTGCTTGGCAGCAAACCCAAAAGTGAACCAGAAGTACTTCCAGTCCGCTTCTAGGTTCGCCGCAGAGCATGTGTCCCCCGCTCCCCTCAGCACTCCTGTGGGCCTGTGTATCCACCCCGGCATTGCAGCATTCACGAGCTGTGCCTAGTACCTCAGTGAATCTAGAAAAAACACTTAAAGTGGTGTCTATGGCTGAATTGCTGATTCGCCAAAAGAGCATCAAATCTTCAGATTTGGATTTGGCTGAATCGAATCAGGACAGTGATCTGAATCAAATATTCGAATTGCTGTCCCCAATTCGGGCTGAATCCGAATTGAATACAGCCCATTTTGCACATCCCTACTGTCAGCTACCCCAAATACCTTGTAGTTTTTTGCTTCCATATTAGATGCAAGTTTATCGCATTCTTAAAAATCTAATCTCCCAATTACCTTTTGTAGGGAGAGTGTAATTTTAATGCTGTCTTCTGAGATCTTTCTCCAAGATCACCAAGATTTTATTTAGATCACCATTTACAGTTACTGTCTGCCAGTAATCTAATTATATGGAAGAGATGCAACCTTTCAGCTCTTCTTGAACATATTGAAGAAAAATTTAAATTATAAAATCAATTTCTCAATTAAATTTTCCATCATTTCAGACCTCAAAAATATTGAAGTGATTTTTTAACACTTTTTACTCAGCTTTTCTTCCTGTTGTTCCTAAAACCTACATATCTAATACTCTTCAATGGTTTTCATCTGAAAACTTTGATATGCTTTATAAAATATTAGTTAGGCTCACATCAACTTCATGTAGTAGATTAGTATTATACATTGTTTTTGTTTTATGTGGTTTGAGTAAGGGAAGAAATTGGGTGGAAAGTCTATGGTCTAACAATGAATGACAAAGCTGGGTCTAGATCACATTGTTTGAAACTCTTCAGTTCCAAGGGCATTTATACACATGCTTCAGGAGTGTGTGTGTGTGTGTGTGTGTGTGTATGGGGGTGGGTGCTTTAATTAGAGTGGCTCCAAGAGCCTCATGTATCAGTGTCTCCGTGCTGTAAATGGCAGCAGGGGGCTTTATTTAAAGCTTGTTGAATTAGCTTTAGTTAATTCCCCCCCACCCCCACCCAGCGCTGCCATTTTTCAGTGCAGGGTCACTAATGCGCAAGATGCTGGAGTCTGCTGGAGCATGTTAATTACCAAGTCTACTCTGATGTGTTGTGATTATAGTGCACCAGAGCAGCCTCACCGCACATGTATAGGTGCCATAAGATTTTAGATTCTGTTCAGCCTGGCCAAGTTTGCCAATGATACTAAACTTTGGGGCATAGCATCCACACCTGAGGATAGGCTAGTGATCCAGGCTGATTTGAATAAGCTTAGTAAGTGGGTGGATATAAACCTGATGACGTTTAATACCGAAAAATGTAAGGTAATCCAACCCTGGGGGGGTGTGGAGTGGGAACCCGCAGCATGCTTATAGGCTCAGCAGTGCTACACCGCTAGCACCATGGCTGAAATAGACTTGGAGTTAATGATTGACCACAAGATAAACATGAGCTACCAATGTGGTGTCGCAGCTGGTAAAGCAAATGAAACTCTGGCTTGCATCCATAGATGCTTCTCAAGTAAATCTCAGGATGTCATGCTCCCACTGTACTCAGCTTTGGTGAGGCTGCAACTGGAGTACTGCATCCGGTTCTGGGCTTCACAATTCAAGAAGGATATGGAGAAGCTTGAGAGAGTCCAGAGGAGAGCCACACACGATCAGAGGGCAGGAGAACAGGCCTTATGATGAGAAGCCGAGAGCCATGAGACTCTTCAGCCTGGAAAAGCGCAGGCTTGGGGTGGATCTGGTGGCTGCCTATTAGTACATAAGGGGTGTGCATCAAGATCTGGAGGAATGCCTGTTTACCAGAACGTCCCAAGGGATAACAAGGACCAATGGTCATAAACTCTTCTGTGACCATTTTAGGGGGGACATCAGGAAAAACTTCTTTACTGTCCGAGCCCCCAAGGTCTGGAATAGACTGCCTCCAGAACTGGTGCAAGCACTTACTCTGGACTCTTTTAAGAAATGTTTGGATATTTATCTTGCTGGGATCCTTTGACCCTAACTGACTTCCTGCCCCTGGGGCAGGGGGCTGGACTTCATGATCTTCAAGGTCCCTTCCAGCCCTAAAGTCTGTGAAATCTTTGAAATCGTAATTTAACTTTAGAAGAATCCTATTTTTTTCTTATACTGAGATGTCTCAAACAACTATTGATCATTTTTAGATCACTTCCTTGAGGAACAACTACTTGCCTTGTACTCCCTTCCTCATCATACCATGGTCCTGCAGGGCCTCGGCAACCAATCGCCTAAGCTTGTGGAAGTCAGCTTTCCTAAAATCAAGGATTTCTACTCTACTGGCTGATTTCCCTGATGGTGGGTCATCTCATGGTCACTATTGCCCAGTTTCCCTTTGATCCTCAGGTTGCTCACTAGATTGTCCCCTTTGACAAGTTTAGGAGTGCCTTGCCCTTGGTCAGCCCGTAGACTTCTTCTGTCTCCTCAACATAAGTGAGGAAGCTTTGTGAGTGATTGGATCTAACTGAGTACTCATCCCATGAGGTGTCTGGGTAGTTGAAGTCACCCATGATGACCATGCTTTGAGAGCGTGCAGCCTCTGCCAGTTCTCTACAGAATTCCTGGTCGAGCTGTTCTTCTTGGTTTGGCAGTCTGTATTAAACTCCTATGGTCAAATCCCCTTCCTTGTGCTCTCCCTATATCTTGGCCCAGATGGTCTCAAGTTGCCTTTCTTTGTTTCCAATCTTCCCATCTAGGGAGGTGGAATGTTCCTTCGCATAGAGAGCAATTCCACTGCCCTTCTTCCCAACACGATCCCTCCTTAACAGGGCGTTTCCCCCCTATGCCTGTGGTCCAGTCATAGGTGGAGTTCCCCAGGTCTCTGTGATCCTTATGAGATCATATTCTCTAAAGATAACTCTAAACAGGAAGTCTTCATTAAGTGGTTTTGTTTTTAGTGCAGTTCTTCATCAGTTGGTTCTTGCATTTGCATTGTTTTATAATGACCTGGAAGAAAGTATTAAAACATTAGTGAGCATCGTTGAAGCACAGGGCAAAGCCATCCCTTCTCACAAGAAATGGTCAATGGGCAAGGAAGCCACCATAGCTGAATAAGGAACAGTGGGACCTCATTAAGCTCAAAAGAGTAGCCTCTACCAGCTAGAAAACAGGAAGCATTACCAAAGAGGTTTACTCTGCACTTGCTAACAACTGCAGAAAGTGGTCGAGAAAAGCCAAGGCACAAATCAAATTTAGGTTAGCTATGGGGATCAAGGACAACAAAAAGTCCTTTTTTGGATAAGTGGGAACTAGAAAAAAAAAAACAAGGATATTATTGGGCCCCTGAGAGATCCAAAAGGGCAACTGACATCAGATGCCCAAGAAAAGGCCAATTTCCTAAATGGCTTTTTTGCATCCGTTTTTTACCCTCCCAGGAGAATCATGCTGCCAGGAATGGCAAAGCCAATTCGGAAGCGTGTAACGGGCCCAAAATTGATGTGGATCAGATGAGGGAACACTTTGAGAAACTGGACATTCACAGATCGAATGCACCCGAGGGTCTTCAAAGAGCTGGCAGACATTGCATCCCCCTTGGCAGGGCTATTTGAAAAATCGGGTTGCTTGGATGAGGTCCTGGATGACTGGAAAAGAGCCAATGTGGTCCCTTTCTACAAAAAAGGGAGGAGGGATGATCCAGGGAATATAGACCAGTCAGTCTGACATCTGTCCCTGGAAAAATCCTGGAGAAAATTGCCAAAGGATCCATCAATGCCAGACTAACAGAAGGCAAGCTTCTGAATACCAGCCATATGATCCGAGGCCTGGAGGGAAGGCTGTACGCAGAGAATCTGAGGGACTTGGGACTCTTCAGTCTGGAGAAGAGAAGGCTCAGGGGGGACTTGGTGGCAGCCTAGAACTTCATAAGAGGGGACCTGGGAGAACACCTGTTTACCAGAGCTCCCTAAGGGATAACAAGGTCTAATGGCCATAAACTCCAGTAAGGAGGATTTAGACTTGATATACGAAAAATGTTCTTTATGGTGCATGTGTCCAGGGAACAAACTCCCCCCGGAGGTGGTGCAAGCACCTACTCTGGACTCCTTCAAAAAACGGCTGGATTTATTTCTTGCTCAGGTCACTTGATTCCAGCTGACTTCCTGTCTATGGCGGGAGGGCTGGACCTGATTCATGAGGTCCCTTCCAGCTCCTAATGTCTATGAAATCTAGTGGTAAGTGCTAATGACAAAAGAGCTGGAAGAATGATAAACAGGGAGGAGGATAGGTCACTGGTGCACAGTCCTCTTAACTCCTTGTTAAGAGTGTTGTAAGGAAGCAATTTGTTTTAAAAAGTCCATATGTAAAGATGATACATGAAGAAATGTTGGTTGTACTTAGAGGATCAGAGAACTCCATCTTGGGAAGCAGCATCTCTGAAAACCCCTGATTAATCAAGTGAAAATGAGTTGCTCATGCAAGAACGTGGCCAAAAGAGTTATTGAAATCCTTAGATGTATAAGAAGGAAACTTGAGTTGGGAGTAGCGAGGTTATTTTATATTTGTATTGAACAGTGGTGTAGCTGTTTTTAGAATGCTTTCTCCTTCCGAGAACTAGACTTCAAGAAGGATCTTACTAAATTGCAGAAGTTCAGGGCGATAGTTCAAAATATGCCTTAGAATGAAAGAACCTCAAACAGAAAATTGAGGTTTGACTCTATTGTAATCCGTAAGTATCTACGTAGAGAAGATAAATTAGAGGTCTTTATAATACAGGAGAAACAGCAAACTTAGTGGTTGTAAGTTGAAGCTAGTTAAATTCAAACTAGAAATAAGCCACTCATTTTTAATGGTGAAGGTAATAAACTAGTGTCTTAAGGATGCTAGTTAGTTCTTTCATCACTGGTAATTTTTAAATCAAGACTGTCTGGTTTTCTAAAAAATGTACTCATATTCAGATAGAAATTATTTTGGGAAAGTCCTAACATATGTTATAGAAAAGGTCAATTAAATCACCAGAGGGTGCATCTATACAAGGTGCTTAGTGAGCAATAACCTAATAACACTGTGCAGTAGTGTGCCTGGCAAAACCCATGCTAATACACTACTGAGCAGTGTTATTAGGCTACTGTGCAGTAAGTATCACTAAAAAACTGTGCACAGGCAATAGTGCAAATTATTGTGCATTGATTCAATACTTGGTTGTCCAAGTACTAAACTTAATGCACCATAAGTTTGGTGCATTAATGAATGTGTAGACACGCCCAGAATGTTCCATTGTGGCCTTTAGGTATTAAATCATTTTGAGAGTTAACAATTTTGCTCCCTTATTGTGTTATTCCTCATATAATTTTGTTATGTGTTTTAGAGCTCTTTTTCATTAATATGAATATATCTTTCTCTGTTGCAACACTACATTCAAGGAGTTTATATTTTATTTGTGACTAATCTGTTGATCCCTGAAATTTGCTAAACCTCCCTGTGCAGTTTCCCTTTGCCTGTAGTGACATCTAATGGTAAGGCAAAGTTGGTTGAGTGCTGAATCCTTAGGTGCTTGATGTTCAAACATCTTTTTCCCTTGGGCCAATCGTATGTTTTTTAGGACGTAACAGGAACATATCTCTGTCTTGTGGCATCAGAGGTCTCTTGTTTATTCTGTTCACTGTACCTTGATTTTAACTAACTAAACTTTTTAAGAAAGCCAACTTTTGTAACAAACTTTTTTCAGTATCTCATAGGCAGAGTTGATAATTTTATACCATGTCCTGTTTGATTTAAGGAAAAACAAACTAGTCTGTTTCTGAGAAATTATTAGAATGAAAGGGGTCTTTATATGAAAAAATGCCTTCCTGTAAAACTTTTGCACAAAATTGTTTTTCCAGTTATAAAATCACATTTTTGGGCCATGCATTGTAAGAATTCTGTTTCTTTTCTTCCTCTCTGAAATTCTTTAATGTATTTTTTTTTTTTTAAAGTTTGGTACCAGTGGAGCTCTTTTTAACCAAAACTACTGAATAATTCATTAAAATTAAGAAATCAGATTTCAGGTACTACAATGTTAATTTATTTTCTGAAATTCTTGTTACAATTGAACCTAATGCATCATGTTGAATTTCAATGAGTTCTACAGGGTTACTACTTTAAATGTATCCAGTTATGAGATGGCATTTTTTATTTTGGGCCCCAGATCCTTTTGTTCCTCACACATCTCTCAAATACTGTTGTTTTACTGTGCATTGTTAATATTTGAAATGCTGAATTTTGAAAGACCGCCATAGAACTCTATTTACCGTAACAAACTTTTTCTGTGCCTTTCAAACTTTATTTTTTCATTTTGCTTTTTTCATGTGCACACAGAATCCTGTGTTGCAATAAGTTACTATCACTTGTATTTCACAGCAGTTAAGTCTGTTTTTCTCTGAATATTTATTACATTTTCTTATTTATTGCATTCAACTTTTACATGGGGTTTTGTTTTTCACCTTTTTCAGTTGGTGTTGGCTGTATTGTTAAACTGATCCTGAGAGCCTCATAAAACTGATGTATCTGTAACGCCTGTCCCGACAGCAGCCTGTGGCATGGAGAACTGTTTGTATGGATACCTCCCTGCTCTACATACCTTTGTATATCCAAAGTCAACTTTTTTTTTTTTAAATCCAGTTTCTGTGCTACAGGAATCACTTAGAATTAAATTGTGTGCATTTTCATACTTTTTCATAGTATCGTTCCCTACTTCATATGCATTTTTACAGTTCTTGAAAATTGTAAAGTTCAGATTTTACTATCTCTTCTTGATCTAAAACATTTGAGCTAACTCTGCCAGATTTTATACTCTGAATATTTTTATTAACATTTATTTTTTATAGCTCATAATGATCTGCTGCTGGAATTGTTGACAGTGGTTTGTTTGGCCCTAGAGAATAAGCTAGAGATCAAAGTTCTTCCACATATATCAAGAATGATGCCACTTTATTCAAGCCATCAGCTTGAAAAAAGAGAGGAATATAGTTCAATCAGACTATATGTTCAGTTATGTTTTTGTTCCTCAGTACTAGTGTTTGCTCCTGTACTTTTTCTATTCTGTTGTCCCAAGGAATTTTATATATAAGATACAGCAGCCTAAATTGGAAGGAACTCACTTAACTTATCCTGCAGAGATCTTTTATAATCTTGTCTTCAGATTGAGCTGATTAACAGAAATTTAATTACTCCTGTACGTCTTTAAAACTCCATACACTAATTGCACCATAGGTTTTGCTCTCATGGCTTTTTGCCAAGATATAAACACATTATTTGAATTATTCTTCCCCATAACATCTTGTCTCAAAATTCTATCATGAACAGGCACATTACTGTATCTTTCTCTTTGCTTGACTCTCTATCTGCTGATTTGTCAGGTGCAAGATGCATTGCTCTATACTCTTGTCACATTTATGAAGTTTACATACTGTATATACTTGAATACAAGACAAAATCCCAATAATTAGATTCTGTATATGCAAAATTCAGAAATCTGTTGTAGCTTTCCAGATATAGAATCCAATTATTAGAGGCTTGCCTAGAATTTGTCCCCCTCCCACTGCTACAGCAGGGAAAATAAATATGGAGAGTCAGATAGCCCCCTTGCCCTCTGCCCTCTACCACTTGCTAGTGGTACCACTTGGTCAGATGGATTGCAGACTGGCTGAAGGGTTGTACTTAGAGGGTGGTGGTGGATGGGTCATATTCAACCTGGGGGGAAGTGGGCAGCAGCTCGGTCCTGGGGCCTGCGCTGTTTAATTTCTTCATCAGCGATTTGGATGACGGGGTGAAATGCAACCTGTTTAAATTCGCTGCTGATACCAAAATTTGGGATGAGGTGAGCATGCTAGTAGGGAGGGAAAGATTGCAGCAAGACCTGGATAGGTTACAGGAGTGGGCTGGCATAAATAGGATGCTTTTCAATATTGGCAAGTGCAGGGTGCTGCACTTAGGCAGTAGAAACCAGCAGCACACTTATAGAATGGGAAACTCCCTTCTTGAGAGCACGGAGGCTGAAAGCGATCTTGGAGTCATTACTGACTCCAAGATGAACATAGGCCGACATTGCGAGTTCGTGGTTGGCAGGGCTAACCGGACCTTGTCGTCCATCCACCGGTGCATCTCGAGTAGAGCCAGGGAGGTGAACCTCCCCCTCTATGCGAAGCTGGTCAGGCCACAGCTGGAGTACTGTGTCCAGTTCTGTGTGCCCTATTTCAGGAGGGATATGGACAACATTGAGAGGGTCCAGAGGAGGGCTACCCACATGATCCGGGGACTATAGGGCAGACCCTACAATGAAAGACTGCGGGACCTAAACCTGTTCAGCCTTCACAAGAGAAGGCGAGGGGGGACCTGGTGACTGTCTATAAACTCACTAAGAGGGGACCAGAAGGGTTTACGGGAGACGCTGTTTCCCCGAGCGCCCCCTGGCATGACAAGGAACAATGGACACAAATTATTAGAGAGTAGATTTAGATTAGACATCCGCAAGAACTACTTCACAGTTAGGGCAGCTAGGAGCTGGAACCAACTTCCTAGGGAAGTGGTGCTGGCTCCTACCCTGGGGATCTTTAAGAAGAGGCTTGATGCCTACCTGGCTGGAGTCATTTGAGTCGAGTCTTTTTCTCCTGCCCGTGCGGGGGGTCGGACTTGAAGAACTACAAGGTCCCTTCCGATCCTACTTCTATGGTTCTATGATACTTCTTTCCCCTGCAACCACTTCTCATTAGTGTCAGACCCTGCTTTCTCTGAGCTCATGGAAGTGAGGGGGCAGATTTGAAAACTTGAAATAAACATAAATTTAGTAATTTATATATAGGCAAATTATTACAAGTACCCATAGGCATAGTTTTTCAAGAATTGAGTATTTTACCACTTGTGGAAGCTGATGTAAGTTTTAGTGCAGGTACACCAGAAACATACTTTTAAGCAGCATTTTTGTACCTACCTTTATATAGTACAAACTATACATGATATTAGTCGAAAGCCAAAAGGTTCATGATTTACCATATAGTACACTAAGCTGGGCTCCAGCAGAGTCAAAGGCATTTCAAGCTATGGTGACCCTGCAGCTCAGCATTGTTCATTATGTGTGTGTACTTCAGGTACTCCCAACAAAGGATTCATGTGCTAATTAGCTCTCCACTCATGATTGGGACTTGGTGTTTTTGTCATGAGTCCTGGGATCTTCAAAAAATGTATTTGCAGATGAAGTGCAGGGCAAATTTGTCTGGCTCTACCTCGTGGAAGGCAAGGCCACACTAATCATATGCAACTAATGGAGGGGGGGCAACAGGCTGGGTGTCCAGGCTCTGGAATAAGCTTCCTCCAGAGGTGGTACAATCATCTACTCTGGAAATCTTCAAGAGACCGGATGGTCACCTTGCTGGGTTCACGTGACCCCAGTTGTCTTTCCTGCTTGGTGTAGGGAGTTGGACCCAGTGATTTTCTGAGGTTCCTTCCGCCTTACAATCTATTAATCTGTAAACAGAGAGATTCTGGGTGAACTGTTTGGGGCCCCATTTGTTGATGTTTGCCAGGCATTAAGGCTGGCGAAGAACCAAGAATCATAGGAAATGGGGAAGAAAGACATTGCTTCGGTGTGGGAATGAAGAGGAAGTTGAAACTTGTTCAGTGTAGTGGCTCACCATGACTTGAAAAAGAGTCAGTGCTGAGAGGGAGTGAGCGTAATGGGCTCTACCACATATCTTATTCAGTTGGGCTGCATTAATTTATCTCTGTGATAGGTTGCCATCAGTATTTTTGCCTCTTATAGGCCATATGTTTTCAAGTTGGTTGTTCAGTGTTGGCTGTATTTAATCAACTTCAGGATTGGTTTCCACTACTAAGCACATGTTGCTTTTGTCAGTAGTTTAATGATAGTCTACATATTTAGTAAGGTTTCCTTGTATGTGAATATAAGATTTTCTCCCATGCTGATTGCGGGGGGGAATGGGGAAACCTCATCTTGTAGTTGAGTAAATATGGTAAGTTTTTCCTTTTGTCCACAAGACAGCGGAGCCTGATAGGCCACACACGCGGTTGGATTGAGGCTCCCAGATCACAACCTGTAAGTACATCTGGTGTGCCAGGGGACGCCAGCCCCAGGTCAAGCCCAGCTTATGAGGACTTGACAATCCTGATAGGAGGGGCATAATATAGTGGCAGAGGACCAGAAGTGGCTGTGGTGCTACAGTGGCAGCCACATGCCTAAGGGATTGCCTCAGCAGGGGCGAATGGTAGGAACTGCAGCAGCAAGCAGCTCTCATAGAAGCTGGCTTGGAGGGGCTGGAATACTTACCAGAAGGTGGGGACTGGCTTTCCTCAGTGATGAATACTGGAGGTGGGCTTTAACAGGCTAGAATAACCTGCAGGCAAGACAGAAAGTTGTGAGTAAAAGGGCTAAGCAGAGGGGAAGAAGAGGCAACTTTCCCTAGCCTCAGCATATAGACTGTGCTTTTGGATATGAACTTTTTACCTTCTGAGCAGAGGAGATACACTGGTTGCTATGGGTTTCGTTTATTTTATCCGCAACACCAGAAAAGGACTTTGAGAAAACTTTCGGAACATTCTTTACCTGTGTTTTGTCATCTGGGAGATGCCAGGCAGGGTGTAAGGGAAGCAGAGCCCCGAGACATGGGACACAGGCCATCTGCATGAGGGCTGTATGAGGGCATTGAAGATCAGACTATTTTCTATAACACCAAAGACGTGGCAGGAGAGAAATTATAGCACTCACACAGACGCATGAACCAGAAAGCTGTTGATGTACCAGGGAATAAGTATACCATCTCCTGGGAAGAAATCCTGTTGGGCATCAAAGGACAAGCACAAGGTGTTATAATCGTAACTCTGAGTTTTCTTCAAATGCAAGAAAACTTGGAAGCTCAAGAAATGGTAAAAGTGTTCTTGGAGAATGCTAATAGTTTATTTATCCTATAATTTCACATTTTGGTGGGGGGGGGGGTGTGTGTGTATCATTTTTGTTTGATACTATATTAGACAAGATTCCATTTCCAGTTTCTGCTGTTTTCTGCTTTTAAAGCCAATAGTGCATAGATGCTGTAGATTTCAGAAGTCTATGATTGCATTTTAGTACAGTAAAATTTGACTGCTGCATCTCTTCTGCCTCTAAACTGACAGTCAGTGGAAATAATCATGGCAAAGAAGGTCTTCATCCCCAGTAGATGACATCTCCTTTGTAAATATGAAGTATACAGCCTGTGAGTCCCTCTGGACACTTCTCTGACATTGGCTATTCAAACAGCAACAGCTGCTAAAAACACTGCCTTCTATTTGCAGCTACTCATGACAGTATGCTAGGTCATGCAACATGGTTTTGACTTTGGTAATAATGCATTGGTGACTACCAAGGTACACTATTACCTGGGTATCTACAGGTACACTAAAAACTACAGACACTAAAAACACTGTTGCTGTTTCAAAACATGATAACTCCGATTGTCAAAGGCATACTATCTCAGCTCTCCAACCACTACATGGGTTTCCCTCTGGAATTCCATATAGATCTTGCCTGAGCTATCTCAGGAATGTTGCTTCTCTCCAGGTACAAATGCTTGTGATCATTTGGTATTATGTAGTTATCAGCAATGAGAAGAGCATTTTTTTTCTTTCATGTATGCTCAGGGCTGTGGAATTTGATTCCATGAGTGCTAAGAATGGACTCTTTTTATGTCTTGACACATGATTCATCCATGTTCATGTAAACCAAAAAAAAGGATGCTTGAAATAGTGGGGGGTGGGGGGGAGGGGAGGGAATGAAATAGTGAATCTGTCTGTAGGTTGTCCTGGGATTGACATGCAGTTTTAAATATTCACAAATAATGGCGATGAATTATGGAATTAAGTACCTGGATGGACAGAATTTTCTAACTTTTATCCTAGTTCTGGTTTTCCATTGAAGGAAGACACTTGTAGCAGAATATACTCCAGTACTTAGGTAGTTGGTAACTGTTACTGTGCGACTTTGTTCCCCACTTTGCTCGGTTTTCCATTTTCTATCTTCCCACTTTGGCTAGCTTCGCAAATTCTTTTATATAGTTGAAAGAGGCAATAAGGAGTCTGAAGAGGAGATCATCCTCTGGGTTTTGTATGAACCATTACCATGTGCTCAAGGCAGTCTTCTGTTTCCAAATATAAACTAAACAAAATGTGCCCTGTGCCCTGAACAGCTTATACTTTAACCTTCTTACTAAAGACTTATTTTGTTTAAGACCTAAAAGCCTAGACATCTTTCAGAAAGCCATGGCCTCTGTACTAAAGTTTAGTGAAAGCTTTATCAGTTTGAGTAAAGTCTCTTGTTTCAATGAAGCTAAGGGAATGATGGCTTCCACTCATAGCCATTTAAGTTTGACTATGACAGGTTTGATTGTTTTTTTTTTTAATTCCTGAGGGTTCCCTTAGTTATATAGAAAGTGAGCCTTCAGGTCATCTCATCTAGAAAGAAGTTTTCCTATTCTCTCATTTCTTGGGAGGTCAACCATGCACTTGAATTATTTTTGTGACCTCCTTTCCAGACACCTGACTGCCTCATGTTTAGGCAGCTTCTGCTTATCCATGAACCTCCATAGCTTTTGCTATCGAATTTGAAAACTGGATATTCAAGTTGCTATCCTTGCTAATTATCCTGATTTGACTTCGATGAATTTAAACAGTATGCAGTGAAAACTCTTAATGGAGACCCTTTCCCTTCCTTTCTCCTGTTTTCCCTAACTCTCAGTATTAGTCAAAATATTTTCACAGAAAGACAGTGTATTGTTTGAAAAATGTTTTCAAACACCAAAATCACTCTTATATTTGAAGATAAAGAAAAGCTCCTTCATATTCTTTCCCCAGCAATGCATATTTTGAAATCTTTAGAAACTGTTAGCAAATTAAAAATGGGCTTTATACATCATTGCTGCTTAAACATCAAATGCCTTTGTAGGAAATGCTTGTTAATGTGCTGCCTTCAGTGTATTTTCTTAGGTTATTTGGAATCCATTTTTGCCTTGCAATACTGAACTACAGCAACTACTATTAAATACTGTTTGGTGTTTTGTGGTATGAGTCTTAATTCATTAGACAGTCTGCCTTGTCTTTTTTGTCAAATTCTAAAATTAAATTATTCATGTTGTGGCTTACTAATTGTAGTAACTGATGCTCAAGTAATTATAAGGCTTTTGTTTTGCCTGAAAATACTTCCCATATCATCATTTCCTTTTTGTTTTAGTTTTATTACACTTTACATTCCCTGGTAATTGGTTTAAAATTAAACCTATGTTAATAACATGATCATTTAATTTTAATGAATGAAGGTTTGGGGACTTTTTTGCTTTTGTTTTGTTTTAACTTGTGACAACTTGTTGCCAATAAAAACAAATAGGACAATATGTTTTAATGAGATTTGGAACAAAGACCAGTTAGCATAAACAAGCTGATGTGTTTATTTCAAAGTAGCTGCTGTAGAAGCAACAATTGGGTAACACTTATGATTAACGTTGTGTTAGGTCAGTGGTTACAGCTGGTCGGGTTTTTTTTTTATTACTTACATCCAGTTTTCTTTGTAGAACTGCAGCAGAAGAGCCTTTTGGTGGTTAAACAAAGCAGAGTGCAATGAGATTACCCCCAGTATATATGTGTGCAAGGTGGGAAGTTAAGTAAATTATACAAATGACCAAAATGATGATTTTTTTGCCAGGACTGGCAATTACATTTTCAGAAACTGAAAATATTTTAAATAGAACAGTAGTGTTAAAATTTTACGTATGTAATTCTTAATAGGATGAACTTAATATCTTTCTTAATATTCCGATGTACTATCCCAATGAGAGGTAAAGCGCTGCTCGACCTGGTACTGCCTACTGGGGATGACCTAATCGGCAACCTAGTGATCGATAGAAAGCTGGGTGACAGCGACCACAAGCTGGGCACCTTCACCATCCGCTGTAAAGGTGGCAAGTCAGTCAGCAACATGGAAGTCCTTGACTTCAGGAAAGCTCACTTTGACATGCTCAGGAGGCTTGTCAGTGAGGCCCTAAGAGACCACGACCCCAGGGACAGGGAAGTTCAGCAAGAGTGGTTGCTCCTCAAGGGAGCGATCCTCAATGCGCAAGCCAAGTCTATTCCATCTCGGAGGAAAGGCAGCAAGAGGGCACAGAGGCCTCCCTGGCTCTCCAGGAATCTAGCAGACCTCCTGAGGCTAAAAAGAAAGGCCTACAAAGGATGGAGGATGGGATTCACCTCCAAGGAGGATTATTCTGCACTGGTCCAGTCCTGCAGGGAGCAAACCAGGAAAGCCAAGGCTGCAACTGAACTCCAACTAGGTTCGAGCATCAAGGACAATAAAAAGTCCTTTTTCAGATATGTGGGGAGCCAGAGGAAAAGCAAGGGCAACATTGCTGAACCAGATGGGGCAACTGACAACTGATGTCCAGGAAAAAGCCAACCTGTTAAATGTGTACTTTGCGTCAGTCTTTCATCAGTCCCATAGGATGCCCATGCCCACCACGGGACAGGGTGGTCTGGGTGAGGGAGATCCCCTGCCCTCCATTAATGCTGACCTTGTGAATGAACACCTTGAGAAGCTGGATACCTTCAAGTCAGTTGGCCCTGACAATCTACACCCCAGGGTATTCAAAGAGCTGGCAAGCATCGTAACCTAGCCTCTGGCACAAAAACTCCAGGCACTTTGCTGTAGTGCCTGAAGACTGGAAGAAGGCCAATGTGGTGCCTATGTTCAAGAAAGGGAGGAAAGTGGATCCGGCTAACTATAGGCCCATCAGCCTGACTTATATCTTGGGGAAGATCTTAGAAAAATTTATTAAAGAGGCCATCCTTAATGGATTGGCCAACGCCAGCATCCTAAGGGATATCAGCACGGGTTTGTTATGGGTAGGTGTTGCTTGACCAATCTCATTTCCTTCTATGGCCAGGTGACCTATAACCTGGACAAGGGAGAAGAGATTGTTGTCCTATATCTTACCTTCAAAAAAGCCTTCAATCTGGTATCCCATGAACACCTCTTGGCAAAACTGGCCAATTGTGGCCTTGATTCCACCACGACCCGCTGGCTGGGAAATTGGCCAGACCCAGAGGGTAGTAATTGATGGCAGTCACTCAACATGGTGTCCTGCAACCAGTGGGGTCCCCCAAGGCTCTGTCCTTGGACCCATATTGTTCAACATCTTCATTAATGATGTGGACATTGGAGTCAGAAGCGGACTGGCCAAGTTCACCAATGACACCAAACTTTGGGGCAAAGCCAGAAGACAGGCGGGTGATCCAGGCTGACCTAGACAGGCTCAGCATATGGACGAACGAGAACCTGATGGTGTTTAACACTGAAAAATGCAAAGTTCTCCACCTTGGGAAGAAAAACCTGCAGCATCCTCGTAGGCTCGGCAGCGCTATGCTGGCTAGCAGTATGGAAGAAAGAGACTTGGGGGTCATCATTGACCACAAGATGAACATGAGCCTGCAATGCGATGCTGCAGCTAGGAAAGCGACCAAAACGCTGGCTTGCATCCATAGATGCTTCTTGTGCAAATTCTGGGACATCATTCTCCCCTTGTACTCGGCCTTGGTGAAGCCGCAGCTGGAGTACTGCGTCCAATTTTGGGCTCCACAATTCAAAAAGGATGTGGAGAAGCTTGAGAGAGTCCAGAGAAGAGCCACGTGCATGATCAGAGGTCAAGAAAACAGACCTTACGACAAGAGGCTGAGAGCCATGGGGCTCTTTAGCCTAGAAAAGCTTAGGCTCAGGGGTGATCTGATGGTCACCTACAAGTTCATCAGGGGTGACCACCAGGATCTGGGGGAATGTTTGTTCACCAGAGCGCCCTATGGGATGACGAGGTCGAACGGTCATAAACTCCTACAAGACCGTTTCAGGCTGGACATAAGAATGAATTTCTTTACTGTGCAAGCCCCCAAGGTCTGGAACAGCCTGCCGTCGGAGGTGCTTGAACCACCTACATTGAACACCTTCAAGAGTAAGTTGGATGGTTATCTTGCTGGGATCCTATGACCACAGCTGACTTCCTGCCCTTTGGGCGGGGGGCTGGACTCAATGATCTTCCGAGGTCCCTTCTAGCCCTCATGTCTATGAAATCTATGAAACTTTAATATATTTTTGCAAAAAATAATGGGTGGTATCAAGTTTTAAAATTTATTGCGGAAAGAACCAAAGGCTGAAGTCAGGATCAGGGATTGTTTTACCACCGTACTAATATAGAGGAAGACACTATCACTTCTGTAAGGGCCATAACAGTTTTTAGAAAAGGGTAAAGGGATACAAGGAAAATGATTGATCAGGGTGCAATTGGGTAGAAATCTTCTTAGACAGTGGCGTCCAAATCATCTGCTGGCCCTGCAGGCCAAATGCATGGTGCCAGGCCAGTCCATGGGCCAGATCCAGCATATGGAACAGCATAACCTGGTCCACAGCAGCAATTTCTGTTGTTCCTGGAACCATGGAAGCTGCTGCTCCTCCTCACCATACCACCAAATTTCTATACTGGTGGGGATCCCTGTGAGCTAGATGACACTTGAAAAGGCCATTACAATAATCTAATTAGACCTCCTGCGTACCACTAGCCGTAACCCTTCACCTGTTGCTAGTACAATAACTTGCGGTTGATCTCAAGTTTACATTGTAGAAAGAGAGATTTCAATTTTAAAGACCACAAATTGTGCTGATTGTGCCACTTTCCTTGGTAAATAAAACAGTAAACTGCTTTACCTAATTTTATTAGTTGTACCTTATTGTATCTCGTATCCACAAGTATCTTATTAGTTCCATGTTTTCCTTTCTCAGAATATTTGCTAGTTGTGTATTTGTCCAGTTGGGTTGTTTTTTGTTCCAGTATTCCTAACCCAGGATCCATCCATAGGAGATCCCTCTATGCCTCCCACAATCCTCCTGGCTGCAGAAGGATGTTGGGGAGGGTAGTACAGCTTTACTCCTCTCAGCCCATGTAGATCTGGCCTTGTCTTAGTTTACCTGCATTCCTTTAGCTGTGGCAAAGCTGGAGTCAGACTTCCAAGTCCCTGCTGTAATATAAGAGAATTACAATTCTCTTCTGATTATTTAATACTTGTTCATTTATGTTTGCATCGTCCACATTTCCATTTTTCTTGTAGGTTTTAAAATGAGCTGACATGGTTTTAACAATAATTCCCCACCGTTGTGCATCTTATTTGCATTACATTTTAGATGTGAAATCCAGGGTCCTACATCTCTATGCAGAATATGTAGTGGTATGATATTATGAAGGGTTTATTAGGGTTGTAGATCATAGACCAGATGCTTGACTGTGAATGAGGAGCACACAGGAGGGTGCAAAGATGGCTGATACACTTCCCCAGTACTGAGCCAGCTGTATCAGTCTGGTACCCTTGCATAAATTACAGCAACTTAAGGACTCCTCCAAATAATGCCAGCTGCTAACAGCCCCAGTGAGCTCGTGTAGCAGTTGAGGAACCAAGCGATATAAGGCAGGTCTGCTGTGCCTTAATTGGCATAGAAGCCATCAGGATCCCAGTACATTGAAACAGGTTTCTCCTTGTCCTCTACATTTGATTGCTTTACGTTGCTGCTAGGATTCAAAGGGGATATAGTGCAGAATGTGGACAAAGAGAGATTAACTAAATTTAAATACTTTCTAGCAGCTACTTTCTCTCAATATTTATAATTTATGAACCTTACAGAGGACCAAAAAAAAAAAATCAAAAATGAAGTTGTGTGTTAGGTGGCCCAAATGAATAGCAGAAATGTCATCATTAGTCATTGAAGCTCCTTTTCTCACTGGTGGTTGTTTCAGAGCCTACGGAGTGATTGCAGATCACTGGCACAGTTGGGTTTGGTGTAATGCCCAGGCGTGCAATCTGTTGATGCAGTCGCACCTGCTATTTAAGAATGCTGTCTCCTGCATATAGAAGCAGTTATCAATATTATTTCATTTTACTTGGATGTAAACTTAAAATATTTAAAAAAATCCAACTTTTTCCATGTAGTGTTGCAAACAAATTTGTCTTACCTTCATAGCTGGGCTCCAACACTTTTGTGAATGTTGCATTACACATAATGTTATCAAATTGGAATGATAACCTGTTAGGTATTTAGAAAGAACAGACAGGACATTGGATTTGAAGTCAAGGGAAGAGGAAGCCATTGAAGAAATGTGAAGAAGGGGTGGAACTGCACTGAGCACATGCGAGGAGGATGCTAGTGTTGTGTGCCCATTAAGGTTTTCATATGAAAACAGCTACTGAAAATGAAAAGTAGCTCTGCATAGTGCCGATATTCCAAGTAGACCATCGTGGGTAAATGCGCATTTGTTTCAATGCAAATAAAATGTAACTTCTCTGTTCATAGTTTCTTAAGTTTAAGATGGTATACTATGTTTTATTAACGCACAAAACTTTCTTATTGTAAATTGATGAAAGTTGCCCATATTTTAAGGGCAAAAAAGTGGTGACCAAGTAGTAGTCTGCAAGGGTTAAAACTGCTGCCTCCGGACTCTTACCTGGCTGCTACTCTCCCCAGAGCTCTAGCAGCAACATTATCTCTCTGGGAGGGCATCGGGGCTGAGCAAGGCAAGGAGAGAGTTGGGGGTGGGGGGTAGCTGCTCAATGCAGTAGTGGGGGAGGAGGTTCCTTGTGTCACAGCAGGATGGGAGAATCACACCTGTGTGGTGCACCAGTGGGGGGGGGGGGATGTTTTGCAGCAGTTGGGGTTGCCCACATAGATGTGGGAAGCAGTAAAGGGTGCATCCCCATGGTGACCCATGGCTCATCTAGTCCAGCCCTCTTGGCATGTGGCCTCTGGGGGCTTAGAAGTTGTACAGCCCTGCTTTATGCTTTGTCTTTAGAAAGAATCAGCAATTATTAGGGCCCCTATAATGCAGTTTAACCAAAGTTGTGTAGGAAATAAAAAGTGGGAAAAGGTATAATAATTAAGTGTTTGGCTTGTAATACTACGCTTGGCTTGTTTCACAAAACACTCCCATAAGGTTGGCCCATTATGTGTTTGTGTGGGCATTAAAAGTCAGAATCAGTGATACGTTGATCACATTATATACGCACCTCCCTTGCATGTTTTTCTTTCTGTTTTCATATGATTTTTGGGCACATAGCAGTGCATGTCTAGCTTAAAATGATGATTGCTGTTATAGTGTTTCAGAGCAGGAAACACACGGTTACATCTAACTTGTATTTTTACTTGCACAATGTCTTGTTCAGTTGCGTGGAAATGAAAAGTGCTTACTTGCATTGCTTGTCCTGGTCATGCCCAAAATTGAGGCCCAATTGCCATTTTAGTAAGTGTAGAAGTTGGCACTTGGAATGTCATTGTTATGTATTTCTTCATATGCAATATGCCCCAGAACCTGTTTGCTAGGTCTCTATGTATTGAAAGGTTTATATTCTGATTTGTTATAAATATTATAATGTGCTTAGCATTTCAAGTGGTCATTAAAAACACTAATGTCTTTCATCGTTTGGGAAGCATGTTTCTGTGACTAGTTAGTGTAATGGGTAAATGATGTAAAATAATTTTATCTGGGCTGGATGGGTACAGAAAGGGTACAGTGTAGATGGGAGAATACATATGAAGCAACACAAAAATGAATAGAAAAGAAAAAATTGTCTTAGAGTTTTTAAGCTCTGTTTGTACACTTTCATTTTTTAAAATCTTCAGTCATGTTTATTTTGAAATAATCATACAGCATTTTTAAAGAATCTTCCATATATCATCAGAGCTAAACTTTTTAAATTGCAAAATAAGATGCTAAATCTGAATGTGATAATCCACATTTTATAGATTAAGAATTTTTATTCTTTCTTTTTGCAGGGGAGAAGACATTTTGAAAACAATCAGAAATAATTTTTATTTGTGGCTGCTCCTTGAAGTCTAGCCGCGGAGTACGTGGTGACGTTTTCCGAACTTCCAGTCTCATGTCTCTCATGGACAAACACAAAGTGAAGCGGCAACGTCTAGATCGTATATTTGAAGGTTAGATGCTACAATCTATAATGTGACTTCATTAAACTGTTTAATGAATTAATGATCTTTCTGGGAGTTGGAAGTGGGTTTCTTATAGTGATTAAACTTCTTTTTAATTGAGTTATAGTGCCTTTTGTTATCGGCTTTCAATCACTGAATGAGTAGTTGTGATTATCATAATTGTGCGCGTCCACTGTTTTGAGATGAAAACAGAGCTAGCTGGATGAGAGAAATCTAGTATTTGAATTTCAGCATCATTGTTGTGTGCTTGTGTCAGTCCATTTACAGCTTGGTAGTTTAAACCTTGCAGTTTTTAAATATACCTTTTCAAAGACCTACTAGTATACTAATTAAGAGTCTTCCATTTTCTCTGACATTTTTCTACAGATATCTGAATAGATATGCTTAAGAAACAGTATCTGAGCCTTCAAACAGCACAGAGTGTAAAAAAGTACTATAGAGAGCTGTACTGGTAGAAACCAGATCTCTGTTACTTGGAAGGATTTTCATGAATTGGATGTCAGTGTATCTCATGTCAAACACAATTTATATTTGTGTAATGTGGGTCAATACAGGAATGTTAGGTTGATTCAACATAGAATAAGGTGAGAGAGAAATTATTCAGGATTTTAATACAAACAACTTTTATATTTTAAGGAATGCAGAATGACTGAAGCTGTTTGTTTATATGAAAAATGTTAACCTCGTTTTGGACCGTAAGTGGCTTCCCACAGCTTTAGAGCTACAGAAATCCAATCTGGATTTTTAAAATGTCAGAGCTGTGCTGTATTCAGGAGGTTCTGCCTGCATCTCGATGGCTGTCAGTGTGGCATCTGTGTGAGTTGTTGCCCACTATCCATGCAATTTTGAAAAGTTTTCAGTGGAACAGAAGTTAATAATGGCTCCATGTAAGACTTAGTAGCTAAATACATAGACTTTATATTTTAAGCAGTGATTTGTTAGGATGCGGCTTCCAACATATTATTTTGCAGAAATGTATATAATGGATAAAGCTGAAAAACTGGATATGTGGTACAGGTGGTAGAGTGCTTGTCTTCACTGTCATTTTTCTTGCTTGTCAGTCTCAGCAAGTTAGTTAATTTTATCTGTTCTGTTCATTCTAAACATCAGTTTCCTAAACAGATCAATATTTTTTAAAACTCATATTTATTTTTCACTGTCAAATCCAGTTAAGTACAAGATTCTGTGCTAATTATTGTGATTATTTTATATGGTGTTTTGCTTTATAGTTCAATTTTTTTGTAAGTCTGGCATAACATACTACTGTTAATGTTTACTTTGCATTAACGTAAGGAAGCACTTATAGGAGAAGTGTGCTTCAAAATGATACAATAATAGTGTTCTGGTCGTAGATTTGTATGGTACAGAATTTTCACCAGTATTTAATCTGCGAGGGAAGCAAGAATGCATTTAACTTCCATTACTGAAGGCCTGATTCTCAAAATTAAGTAGTCACAATTCCGAAGATAGGAAGTGCAATTATATGTCCCAACTTTTTGCATGAAATTAATTGAAATGCAACAATTGTGCTAATACATTCGGTATCTGCATGTGCAAAAGGTCATTTCTGTGTTTGACCATTTTCCTGTATCTTTGTGTAATTTGCACAGTTGCTTATGGTAGGTGATCATGCAAATTAGGCAACAAATTGAATATGCATCACTGAGTTCATTATAAACCTGTAAGTGATTAAAGTGAAGCATGGCAAGGGAATCAGTAAATTTCAGTTACTACTCAGTAGAAAAAATAATTCCATTATTTTGAGAATAATTAATTATCTTTTAATGCAGGTGAGCAGGTAATTTAAACTGTAAGTTGATTGTGTGTAACTATGATTCCATTCAGTGGGATCGTTTTTGTGGAGACGCTTTCAGTGGTACATACTGGTGTATAGTACATTAACTTGCCTTGGTCTCTTGTGTAATTGCACAAGAAAAGCAAATGCAATTTTGTATGTATTAACAGAAGTATTGTATGGAGCTTATAGTGGCCCTCTACTTAGTATCAGTTAGGCCTAAGCTGAAGTACTGTATTTTAAGAAGCTTAATTGGAGAGGTGCCAGAGGTGAATAACAAAGATGAAAAAGCAGTTGCAATGCAAGCCATATGAAGAAAGGCTGAAGGAGTTAGGTCTGTTTAGTTTGGAGAAAAGGAGATTTGGGGAGGAGGGGTGATGAAAATTTTCAAATATATGAAGGACTGTTATAGAAGGCATGTTGCAACTGGTTTTAATTGCTGCAGAGAAGATTTAAAACAGTTTTCAGGAAACACTTCCTAACTGTAAGAACTATGGAACAGCAGAACAACCTAGATAAGAAAGTAGTGGCATCTCTTTCATTTGAGGTTTCAAGGGCAGGGTGGATAGACATCTGTCTGGGATTGTTGAGGTCAGTGATTCTCAACCAGAGGGTTGCAGTACTTGGCGTACTGCAAGATCTTTTTAAGGGTATTGCAGGGTACCACATGACTCATAAGATAAACCCAGAGATTTCAAATAGATTTCAAAATAGTCTGACCTGGACCTGGACCAGCCACCACCTGTGGTGCATATCCAAGACCCTGTGCTTGAGGCCTGTCTGGCAGCATTTGGGTCAACATGAACCCAGGGGGAAGCTCTCAGGGCTGGATGGAGATGCTTTGCAGACCAGATCTGGCCCATGAGCCGTATCTTTGACACCCCTGGTGAGCTTAGAAAAACCAAATAATTAAAGTTAAATTTGGTCTTTCACCTCAAGTACTGTAATCATCAATTGCTTTTAGATGCACATATATGATTCTGTCTAATCCGAGTAGCTGATGTTGGAGTTCGCAAAGTTGTGAAGTATCATTTAACAGTTTCTTTGTAGAAGAAAGTATGAAGTGTGTGCAAATGTGCGAGATGAATTAGCTACGGATCATATTGTCCTTTGTCACCCCCCCCCCTTTTGAAAAAACGCTCTCTGCAAAGCATAGTGGAAGTAGTATACATTTGGCAAAGCAGTTGGAAGAGTGTTGCAGTACAAAAATAAAATATGTTCATTTTCTGTGTAATCTGAAAAATCCTAAATATGTTTTTGGCATCTTGAAGATTGGTTAGCTCTAATTAGGCTATTATTGTATTGTATATTGTAACAAAACTATAAACAGTGCAGTACATTTGCTTAAATTCTAAAAATCTTCAGTTAAGTCTCTTGGTAATTTACTGACCATTGTTAGCAGGGTGACTTGGTCATATCAGTTCTGGAAAGCTGTTTTAAGCTTGCCAGGAACTAAGAGCTCATGCTAGGAGGTACCAAGAGGTGGCTGCTGTGTAGGAAAGGGTTCTGCATTTCCTGGGTCTCCTGCAGGGAGTGTGATGAGCACAATGGAGGGGCATGCTTCCTAGACATGTTGTGCACAGGAGGGGTTTTCCTTCAATAAGCAGAGGAAGGGGAAGCCCCTTGTCTTACATTCATGTATAAAGTGGAGGGGGAACAGGCAGCCTCCCCGTCCCCCCTCCCACAGCAGCCTCCTGCCCCCTTCTCCACTTCCCCTCTGCAGCTTCTGCCCCATCTATCCCTTCCCTCCCCCCTTGCTGTCAGGTGCAAGGGGTCTGTCCTGGCCACAGAGCTCATGGAAACGGCTTCCCCTGCTTGGCCAATCAGCAGTGCTGATACTGCCGCAATGTCTGCCTGGCTACTCAGCAGTGCTGCTATTGCTGCATGGGAAAGCAAGGGCTGAGTGTCCACATGCTGTGCTCTGGGATGGATAGTCAGGGGGGCAAAGGGCGGGGGAGGCAGAGGCAGAGACTGGGGGTATGGAGGGAGGGGCAGAGGTTGTGGGGAGCTGGGGGGTGCAGGTAGCAGCAGGGAAGAGTAGGTGAGGCAAAGGGCAAGAGATGATCTGATTTCAGCTCTCCCCACCTCCCACCACTGCTTTCCCTATTGTTGCAGCAGTGGGAGGCTGGGGTGAGAATTCAAGACAACCCTCCATTATTTTGATTTTATACCTGGAAAACTGTAACACATTTATACATATTCCATATCTAAGAATCTAATTATTGGGGGGACATCTTATATTCAGAGTCATCTTATAGTTGAGTAAATACAGTAATATTGATTGCTAGGAAGGACTACAAAATGTATAGTTTCAATAGATCCATGAAGAAGGTTTTGAGCAACTAGTACTGAGGTAGGTATTATTGAGGAAATTTGTTATTGCTTTCAATATACTAATTAACTGCTGAAGCTAATTAAAATGTTAACACAGCTACCGGGTATTTGTAATCTGTTAAGGTTTAGGTGTTGTCATATGATTACACGTCATATTTTAATCTGAAGGAAAGGTTAGACTCTAGTTTCTTTGCACCTATATGCCAACTGGGTTGGCCTTTTTTCATCCCATTTTAACGTTAAATGCTGGGGAAGAAATTTTTACCCAGCCTAGCATCCCAATTTACATTCCAGGCAGTAGTTTTCTTTTATATAGACTTGGAATACATATTTATATTCTCTTTTACAAATTTAAGAAAGAAGAGGCAACTTCTTATGAAAACAAGAGTTAGTGACAGAGAAACTATTTTATTAGGGCTACTTTATTACAAGGGGAGCAACTGAGCAGGAAAATATACTTTAAAATAATGTTTTGATTAAAGAATCAGTTTCCTCATTTCAAAGTTAAAAATTCCAAGCACATTAAAAGTGGGTGTGTGGGGGGGGAACCCCTTATCTTGTAACTGCTTAATGAGAAATGTTTGTTGTTTGGGGTTTTTTTTTTTGGGGGTGGGGGGGAGTTAGAACAAATACTCAATCAACCAAATACAGGCAGCCATATTTCACTATGAAAGGTGATAGATTTGGAATGGCAGTTAGAGAATATGATAAAGGAATTGTTTGTTTAGACGATTAGTCTATGCTTTAATGGTCCTGAAGAAATGTAACTTTGTAAGCCATCATGTCTATATCTGTATTAGTTCTAGTAATCATCCCACTGCTTTAGCTGATGTCAGTATTTCTGTCAGTTTAGGGAGTTGCAAACAAGAGGCGGGGTGAAATAACTGATGGTTTTATTATTTTAAATCCTTAAATGGGATTTGTCTTTACTTATACAGACATTTTGAAATATAAAGTTATCCAGAGTTAGAAACAAGTCTTATTCCAGCATTTTATTTGTACATCTACAGAAACAGATCATGGCCTCTTCCTAACATGTTAGAAACATTCCCATAGCCAGATCCCAAATGTTATTTTCTAAATCCTGACCATGTTTGAACCACGCACTGAAGAGATGAACATTGGTTGTTATTTTCTTCACATCTGTGTTGTTGAGATTGGCACATCCATATTAATCAAAATCCAGATTTTCCCCATATTTTCAATCCATTTGCCTAAAGTCTTTAAGTAGGTATGTGAATAGAAGCTGACTAGTTCTCGTAACTGTTGAGTACCCATGACTTGCAGATTTGTGTAAGAGCTGCAACTGGTCAGCACTTCTGAAAATCAGACACTGTCACTTATTGGTATTTAGGCTGCCAAATATAGACTTGATTCTTTAATTTTAGAAAAACAAATTTGAAATGGCTTGTTTAAAATAATAAATTCAATTTGATGCACATATCAGAGAAAGAAATGGACGCATAAAATATATAAACAATTTTGCAAATTAAATTAAAACTTTGTAGTAGAAGGTTGGTCAGATGTTACAATCTGACAGCTACTGGTGTTGTGAATATAATACCTTTGCAATACATATTTAGTAAATGTAATTGTCCTATGAGACATGCAGTTGAATGTTTAGTTTTATGTTGTTCTTTTCCTGACTCTTTTGAGGCTGGCTTATTGAAAGATTAGGGCAGCAGAGGGAGCTAGAAGATCCTTAATATTTTATTGTTTGTTTTTTCCAAGTGAAAGTTGCTCCTCCATAAAGTACCAATTAACCTACACAAAAATGTCATTGTCTAAACTTACATGCCTTTAGTCAATAAATAAGTAAAAATTCTGAACTGGAAAAATTCCCATTTCCCTCAGCTACCCAGTACAAATTAAATTGGAAAGCAGATCGTAAAAGCTATAGAAATCTCTCCCTGCAGAATAGTCATCAAATCTGTCGACTGTAACTAATGAAGATGTTTGAAGCCATCTGAATTTTCTATGAATAACCCAATTTGGATTTTCTATGATTCAGGTACAGGCTTCTTGTGATCAAATTATTTTTGCAAGTAAACTGTTTTAAATCCCAAATTATGCACTCTGATGTCACAACCTTAAGAGAACTTTTGAGGAATTCTAAACTGTTTTCCTAGATTTATTTTTTAGGGAGAATCTGGAAATTATTTTTCCTCCTGGGTTTACAGAGACTTAGACAAAATATTAAATTATAAAATGCCAGTTGTCCTCAAACGGCAGGAAAGAAGAGCAATAAAATCAGAAATAGCTGGCTTTGAAATCAATTATATGATGAATATGATGTTAGTATGAACGGTCTAAGAACAAAATGGTAAAATAGTTTGTCACTGAGCATCTCTAATGAGAATTTACCTTTCTTTCTTTGGTTTTTCTTTTCTCTTCTATCCCTATTAAAAACATCTCTTAAAAGGCAATCTAATAGAATTGTTTATGGACATGGCTGCATAGACTTCTACTGTGTTCTTAATATACAATATCTAGGCACATTTTTCAGTGAAAGATGGTTTCATCATCGTTTTGGATTAAGATTGCCTCTGTAAATCGCTTTTGTAATTTGAATCTTCATTAAGTGCCACCTAAACAGAGATTTAGAATTTGCATATAGTTAAGCTATTACAATGTTACAAAGTTGCAGTGCTACTAGTATGAAAAGAAAATTGGCTTAAAATCCCATTTTGCCCTAAATGTTTTTGAACAGTATCCCTTTAATGAAAAGAAAAGTATTGTTTTAACAAGAAAACCGTAAAACCTTTCAGGGAAAAATATCTTCCATGAACATCTCTTCTTCCAGAGAGATTTCTCTTTTACTGAAACATTTCAATTGTTGGAACTGGTTATAAGAATTCTAAAGAAAAAATGAAGTGTGTACATGTGTAGCTGTCAGTATGTGTAACAGTAGAACAGACTTGACTACCACTTGTGTTGAGATACCGCATCCGTATTTTGGACCCATTAACTGAAAAATGGTGACTCTGGAGCCCGCTCAAAGTCCCTTTCTGATTTGACAACAGGACAGGATCTCCCCTCCAGAGTCTCTTGCTGTGACCTGTGAACCCCTAAGAGCAGGGCAAGTTCAGGAAGTCTAGGAACACTCCGAGAAAACTTTACAGCATCAAAGCAATAGGAATGCATTCCAATTATACTTGAATAAGATCTTAAACTTGCTATACCAGATTTTAAAATGTTTTTAGTTACTGGAATTTGTTTTTTGACAATGCAGATAGATGCTTGTTGGAATTTCGAAAGGCTTTAGATGCTAATACCTTTAAAAATCAGATCTTTAATCTGGCTGAAATCTAGACACTATTCTTCCTCTTACAATCCACCCTGGAAGATCATAAGAGCTGAATGAGAAATAAAATGCGGAAGCCAACTGCCTAGTCAAATATACCACGTTATTTCACAACCTTCACCAAACAAAAGCAGATAAAATCATAGAATAAGAGGTCATATAGTCCAGCCCCGCTACAGGAGGCAGGATCATCCCTATCTAAATTACTGTGTACAAAGCTCTAACACCGTAACCTGCCACAGATAAAACAGGCAGGCCACAGTGGCCAGTGTCTTGCTGCTGCAGAGGTGGTTAAAATAAACTCAAGAAGTCCAAGGAAGAGTCCTGCTGAAGAGAAAGGCAAAACCCCACGTAGTCCATATCAGTCTCACCATGGGGTAAAATTCTGTCCTAACCCCCAATATGGTGATCCGCAACGGTGATGTGATGCCTATCTAGCATGGGTTCAGCACTTCTCTTTTTTGATGAAGAACACCATTACACTCAATGAAGTTTCAGTCCCAAAGGACTATATAGGTAGAGAATAGACTCATTAGTAGATAAACTTTAATACAAACTCTATAGCTCTCACAGCATCAGCTGCCTTTTCTTTACTTTGCTAAGTCAGGTCTGGCCTGGGCAGCCACCTGGTCTAAAGTCAGAAAATTCTCTGCATTAAACACTTATCTCTATGGCTAAGGACAGACAGTCAAAAACCCTGAGTCTGAACTGATTCAATCTTTGAAGGTTAGTCTAACTTGGCTAGGCTAAATCAGTTTGTAACTGCACAGACATCCCAGAAACATCCCAGAAATGCAGGCATATGTCAGCAGTGACTCAGGCTAGAAGCTGGGGGGGCTACAGCAGCCCTTCCTTTTCTTCCACAGTGCTGAGCTGAGGGGTGGCATGGCCAGGCCCTGGCAGGATGCTCTGATTAGGGAGGGGTTCCCCCACTTCTGACCAGCCCAGCAGAGAATTGATGACACAGTGTTTATCCCCCATTAAGAAAACAACACAGGGACATTACCAGCTACCTGTTGATTCTGCCTTTGTCCTGTCTGCCACAGCACAGACCGTAGCCAGCATGTGGTCTGCTAGCTAATGTTGAGAGGTGTCTGTGCAAGGCAGAGGGGATGGGGAGGGAGTGGGGGGAGCAGAGGGAAGCCAGACAGATGTCTGCCATCTCTGCTGCAGATGCAGCCAGGGAGCAGAGGGCAGGGGCTAGCTCTGTAGAGCAGAGAGCCCCACCCAGCCCAGAGAGCATGCTGGGATGCTGGGGGGAGCCTAGTTTTAATTTAAACCAGCAAGGGGTCTGGGACAGACATTATATAAACCAGTTTGACCCAAATCAGTCATGTCTGATGAACCTGCTTGGATCTAGTATCTCAAACCAATTTCAGCCATTTTCAAACTGGTTTGTATGCACTGAACATCTTTTCTGTTACAGGTTTAAACTAGTTTCTGATCACTTAAACCAGTTAGTATAATGTCTGTTTCCAGCCCATAAGATTTTCTCTCCTAAGTTCTCTTTTTTTGAAAAGTCAGACTGATCTAGTAGTTGGGACTTTGGACTTGGAGTCAGGAGACCTGTGTATTATTCCTGGCTCCTCTAATCTTTGGGCAAATGACTTTGCCTCTCTTTGCTGCTTATACCCCTTCACTCCATGGCTAGGTACAGACGGTCAGTGCTGTCGGACTGTGATTTAACGTGAACCAGGAAGGGGTCTGGGACAGAAGTTTCATAAACCGGTTTGACCCAATCAATTAAGTCTTATACTGCATTCATCCAGGTTTATCTTAAACCAGTTTCAGCCATTTTGAAACTGGTTTATGTACACTAAGTTTCTGTTACAAGTTTAAATCAGTTTCCGATTACTTAAGTCGGTTTATGTGCGACTTCTGTCCCTAGCATTTGTTTATCGTCTAACCATGCTGAGCTCTGGGGCATTGCAATGCATAAAACAGAGCATCATCATAATAATAATGGTCTTGAATCTGGTATTTTATTTCTATCAGGTGTATCCAGTAGTACCTTAAGCGTTCACAGTAACAATGGCGAATAGAGCAGACATGCGCAGTTATTCCTAGAAAGTGCAAGTAATAGGATCTCAGTAACTCTTCAGAGAGGAGGACTGAAGAACATACACATCACCACTACCACCACCATTAATGTGTAAATCTTCTAAAAAAAAAGAGTTAAATCAGACAACGTTAGCCTGGTTTATTTCTACGAATAACCTGAGATGCTCCGAAGCTGTCAAGCAAATACAAGGATGGATAGAAGATGGGGGAAAAAATAATTTTGTGGCAGATACTTTAAATATTTAGAGAGAACATTCGAAGAAAAATAAATTAGGACTGCTATTAACATGAAATTTAAAAGAATGAGAGTGATTACAGTGGCATACAATAAATAGCTTTCGTTTTAGCCACCTATATAATGGAATTTAATTAAAATGTAAATTAAAACATTTGCCCCTGAATTGTATTATTGTTTCTTATTCCCTCTTGACTTTGTTTTTTGAAGATGTAAACAGTAGTTCCCATGTGCTTTCTGGGTATCAGATACCACTTAGACAGGTTTTATTAGTTTCCACAACATCTGCCAGCCACGTTGTAGCAGTTGTTGTTAGTTTATCTAACCTGCAGATGGTCGTGTTTGCTGCTTTCTGTGTAGTGCTCCACAAACTCCCATCTTTGTTCCCAAAGTGCTGTTCTGCACTTACATGTGAGCACTATCAATTTATCAAACTCAAGTAATTTAGTAACAATTTTTTTTCTGCTAGCAATAAACAAAAGCAGCTGTCCCTGTCTACTTAAATACGTAGATTGTAAAAGCCTTTTTGAATAAGCAGTACAAAAGTTCAGAATTTCAAACTGGAATTTAGGGCATGCGAGTCAGGCTCGGCTGAGATGTTTAGAAATAATATGATGGAGAGAATGAATTAGTTACCATAGTAACCGCTTTGTTTTAATAATTTGGTGGGGTATGAATAGAAGCAACTCAAATAGTAGTAGTATAGTAATTTTAATTACATGTTGTGTGGTGCTAGTGGCTGGGGGTTTTAATACTGAAATTAATTTGATTTTAGCAGTTGAAGAATGATTTTACTTTTAAAAGGCAGCAGTAAAGACGCCCTATTTTTTCTGAGCAGAATGATCATATTTTGCATCTGCTCAGAGCAAATAAGATTACTGGTTTCTTTACAATAAAAAGTGCTCATTACTTTCCATGGTAATTGTCTTAAACTGTGTATGTGCTGTGATTTGTTGCTTCTTAATGGTAGCCTAGCCAGCCAATTTAAACTCAGATGTACAACCATCTATGTAGGCATTTGAAGTACGTCTTCGGTGGCTTTTAGGTGTCTTAAGTGTAAGAGTACACTTGTTAAAGCCCTAAGGCATCTAAGTCTTTACCAGCTAGGTTCCCTGCATGCCTTTGATTCCTGCTTCCATATATACCCACAATTGCTGTCATCTTGGCACGGTTGAGGAGTTCCACACTTGTCTCCCACAGAAGCACATCTGGATCTTCAGATCAGGCATCCTCCTGCCTAAATCCCCTGCAGGGTTTGAACTGATGGGAATGCTCTGAGCACTTTTTGCACACGCCTGTAGGAGTGAACCCCACACATGTACAGCTCGAGCTGCTTTTATTAAAAAGCAGAGGCAGAGGCTGATTACTGTAAAGTATGTCAGCAGGGATTGGTTTGTTCTTCCCTTGGTCAGGTGAGTGCCTTAATTACTGGGTGAGAAGAGCTGACTCCTTATCTAACCATCACTATCACTGTGTTCGAATAGAGGAGTTATGTATGTAGGTGCCTAAGTCTGGGAGAGGGATTTAGGGAATGAATTCTGGTCTGAGAAAGGCATGTGTATTACTAAAAAAAAAAAAAAAAAAAAAAGATGAAAGCAAGCCCTTCTCTTCAGTGTTCCTTATTTGCCACCTTTGCTTTTTGATCTCTCATTCAAAGTCATGTTTTCATGTTATGTTAATAGAGACTGAAGTCTCTTACCTTCTAGGCCATCCTTTCTGTCATTTTGGGACTGCTTTCTAAAAAACACTAACATTTCCCTGTCCATTCTTCTTTGCTGATGGGTAAAAAGGTTCCTGTTGGACATCTGTTTCACAGTTTAATTGTTCTTCATTGTTGAATTTCTTTACTAAAATGAACTGAAATGCTGATTTGTTTGATTTCATTGTTCTCTTCCATACTATAAAACAGTATCTAGTTTTTCTTTTAAACACCTGTCAATCTGGTTTTAAAACACCCTGTTTTTGGTATCATATATCACTTTTTTATTCAAGCTGATTTGTGTTGTAGTTTTTAATACTGGTGGATATTTATATAGCTGTTTTAATATAAAGCTCCCTGAGATCTTTAAAACCCATTTTCTTAAAATCTTCAGGCTGGGAAAAGGGCAAACCAGTGCTGTGAAAGTATGATTAATTATAGGTCCGTCTTCAGATCAGCCTGCATTTCCACAGCTAGCAGGACTGAGGCGTGACCTGTGCAAGATATGGGATAAAGAAGCTTATCCATCAAACTGCAGACGGTTCCGTTTGTGGTTCATTTTGTGCATAACCACATGTGAATCCATACAAAGTCTGTCTGTTCCCAAACATCATTTTTTCCCCCTTATCTGTGATGTATGTAGTAAGTACTTCATAGCTTTTTCCTGGCGTCCAGCTTGCTACTTCTACAGCAAGCTGGCATGCTGGTTCTCCATGCCATGCGTAATATATGGCCCCTCATATCTGGTGCTTGTCATCCAGAAGGTTCAGTCCCTGTCTCAGACTAGATAGTGCTGTCTCCAGTTCTGTGAGCCTGCCTGGCAGCATGATGGACTCTGCACTTCCTTGCAAAGTGACATAACTATTGAAATGGTATCTTCTTTTAATTGGAAACTGTATTTACTAGACAAAAAGCCATTTACTAGGTCATTCCAAAGAAAAGCTTTTCACTGCACATAATTTTAAACCTGCTTTAAGCAATTTACTCATTGAGATTGTCCTTTTGTATTAATAAAACTTGACAGTTATTTTTAGGAAGCAGGATACAGGTTAAAAATAAGAATAACTTTCTTTTGCCTCAAACTATTTAAAACATTTAAAATGCTTGATTTAATGAGAAAAGTTAACAGTGACAATAATAGTTTGTGCCCTGCTAGCATACATGGTAGAGTTCTAATATAGTTTGGAGGACATATTTTTAATTTTATGCCTCATTTCAAACGAATGTTAAATTTGTAATTGTTTAGTAAAGTGCAGTACTACATCCCCTACGACAGAAATCTAATTTTTGTCATTTTTACTCGTGTCTCTCATTAAGGTGTGAGAAATTAAATATTGCTACTTTCTCTGATCAGCTTAACCACTGACATGTGATACCTCTGTATCAGTAATTCTCAGCCTGCCTTGATCCTTTCAAGGTGCCAGGGGGTGCCATGCAATGTTAGCATTTGTGTGTGCAAACATGGTTCACAAAATAAACCCAGAGATTTCAAATAGAAATCTTTAGCTTGAAAAACATTCTGACCTGTTGTGGCCTGAGTGCTTTGCAACAGAAAAATTGCTTTTGTATTTTTCCGTAGTCAAAAAAGTGAGTGAAAACTGAGAGCTGGCATTTTCCAGGGGGTATTTAGAGTCTACTGAGAGTTGTTTTGAGCCTGAAAAGGTTGAGAACCACTGCTTTACATACGTGAATTATTTTTATAACATCTTTTCATAATGCATTTTAGAGTGAGGGGTGAGTCTAGCTGCTGAAAAAGTTGACTCTGGTAGATGGGTCCTTTGTATCAATACCTAGTTTATGAAAGAATTATTTTAAAAAAATGTATATTTAGTAAATAAAGTCAAGTATCAGACTTTTACAGGAATACAATTTACACACTCTAATGATCTAAATGGAAAATGCTTATAAATGCAGCTTATTATTTTTATGAGCATTGTTTTGAAAAGGAGTGTGAGATTTCCACGTTGACATTTAATTGAGTAAATGGAACGAATTGCTTTTAATTCTTTTGCTTCTGTATGAATCATAGAAAATTAGGGTTGGAAAGGGTCTCAGGAGGTCATCTAGTCCAACCCACTGCTCAAAGCAGGACCATCTAACAACACCCAAGGCTTTGTCTAGCTGGGTCTTAAAAACCTCCAAGGATGGAAAGTCCACAGCCTCTTTGGGTAACCTGTTCTAGTGTTTTACTACCCTACCAGTGAGAAAATTCTTACTAATATCTAACCCAAACTTCCCTTGCTGCAACTTGAGACCATTGCTGCTTGTTCTGTCATCTGCCACCACTGAGGACAGTCCAGCTCCATCCTCTTTCGAACCCCACTCCAGGTAGTTGAAGGCTGCTATCAAATCCCCACTCATGCTTCTCTTCTCTAAATGAAATAATCCCAGTTCCCTCAGCCTCAATGGGTGCATTTCAGTTGTAGGACTTAACATGTAGTTTGGGTATACATTTTCAGATAGGAGTTATGTGTAGGCAGTGTGTATATAAAACTATATGTAACAGGTCTAATTTATAGATATGTTTTACTGTGTGAACAAATAAGTTGTACTTCCTGCAGTGTGTTCAGAATTTAAGAATAGGGGAAAAATGGGGCTTATTAAATAAAAATGTTTTAAATATGCTAGCGGACTACAGTTCATCTATCTATACTTGAACTTATAAAACCACATGTTCTAAAACCCTAGCAGAGTTGATTCAGTCAGTCCTTCACCTTTCCAGTTAGCTGGGTCCATGCATATCTGATAATATCTTAAAAGTGAAAATTAATTCTGTTCTAGGTGGACATTGAGATTTCACAAAACTTGTAAGCACATAATTGTTCCTTCTCTATGTAGTTTGTTGAGAGCTTTGGAGTCTCTTGGGTTAAAGGTACAGCTGTTGAGTCGAGACTCAATAATTGCTTTCAAAATCATTCTAAAAGACTAGGGACAGAAGTTGCACACAAACCAATATAAGTGATTGGAAACCAGTTCAAATCTGTAACACAACAGATCTTCAGTTTTCAAAATGCTCATAACCAGTTAAAGATAAACTTGGATGGATGTACTATCAGACTTAACTGATTTAGGTTAAATCGGTTTATTGAATTTCTATCCCAGATCCACTCCAGATTCAAGTTAACCCTTAGCCCCTCCAGTTCTAGTGCCCCCACAGTCTTCTGGCCTAAGACACTGAAGCATATGGCTGCATTTCCAGAATCAAAAGTGAATGTCTGTTCAATTGCTTATACATCACTCTATGCAGCTTGGACTAACCTGCGAAGATTGAATCAATTAAGCCTTGGGATTTTTGGCTGTCTGTACTTAGCCAAAATGTTTGGTGCTGGCTGTAGTGCTCAGTCAAAACATATCTGAAATCAAGTTAGCCTAAACTCATCTCCCCCTATGATGAGGTGACATAGCACCTGGATAAGGGAGACGAGATTGGTGTCATATATCTGGACTTCAAAAAAGCCTTTGATCTGGTGTCCTACAATCTCCTCATGGAAAAATTGGCCAGTGTGGCCAAACTGCCATTTTTGTTTTTCTTGTTCCGTACAGATCAGCAATTCTTTTATAAGATAGGTAAATGAAATAAGAAAATAAGTTACCTTGCAAAACTTATACGTAGAGGTAAAAATGTAAGGTTTCTATTAGAGTTATGTCTTAGTCATTATAATTTGTAGTACAACTGTGCTTAGTTAATTGCATCTAGTAAGAGAGGTTGATTTATGCTATCAAATAATTCTAGCAGTAATCTAATTGGGAAGTTAAAAGTATCCAGTGGCTTTTTATGGCATAAGAGGCCCACAGTGTGTTTACTTGCAGTATCTTTATAGGTTTTCAAATATAGGACACAGCCTGATACAAACAGGGATTTAGCTTGTTCTAGCTTAATAACATCAGTATTTTTATAGCCCCAAATTGGTTTGAAGTGAACACCTCATTGAATAGTGTGTACAGATGTTGGAAGGGAACAAAAAAGTCAGTAAACTTACACCTGGATTAACTGAGCAGCTTGGTACCTTACACATCAGGGTGTAAAATATACAGCCTGTGGGACAGATCCTGCCCATGGAGCTGTTCTGTCTGGCCTGCCAGGCTACTGGTGGGCTACCAGAAATTGGAGCATGGCCAGTGGTGGGCATGGCCTGCTGTAAAACACAGAGCCTGAAGACACCAAAGGACATGGCTGTAGGTGGCAAGGGGTTCAAGCAAGGGCTGTGCAACATAGTCCTTGATCGCCTTGTGGCTATCTGGCCCATTGTTGCTTGTGTGCAGCCGCCGCAGCATCTGCCTGACTTGTGTCCACTTGCTCTACTGCCTTGGTTGTGGTCATCATTGCTGCCACATTAGCCACTGCTGCTGCCACTGCCCCATGCTCTGGGCTGGATCCAGGCTCCAAGTGGAATTTGACATTCTTGTTGTATAGGATGTTGTTACCTTAAGAAATATTAACAACTATGATGTCTACAGGGTTGCTATTTATTGTCAGTGGGGAAAAAGTGTCAAAAAGCAGCTACAGATATTACCTGAATTATGGCTTCCATTTTTTTGGGTAAAAATCCACAAAGCATCTGCAGAAATTTCATTAGTACATCTGGAACTAGCATAAAATTGCTTTTTTTTAAAGGGCAGAATTTTACACCGTTTGCATGCTCGCTCTCTTTCACGGACAATAGAAGTAACTCTAGTCTAAGAAGGTGTTTTGTTAACTAGCCAAGGGCAGAAGGAGATGCTATGTAAAAAAGCAGGAAAGGACTATACTGAGCAGTCTTTACTGGGCGAGCAGTTGTTTGAAGTTTGCACCACATTGAAATAACATAATTTTTTAAAGTTACTGGCCGTACATAAGTATTCACATCTACTCCGTGAAGTCATGATATAAGTAATGATCACCCACTGTTTCTTGGGGGTGGGGGGGAGGGACCTAGAAGGCTTAGCGATAGGGTCACTTAAGAATTTTATTTATGACTTCCATGTATATTGATTTTTAATTTCTTCTGTGATCAGATTGATTGCCATTAAAGTTTTGTCTACAACCTAAGAAAGCTAATGACATTTAAGATGAATTGGAGATAAATGTTTACTATCTTAGCAAATACAAAGTAAGGGTTATCCAGATTTTTAAAATTTTCTTGCAAAATTGACCTTTTTTGATGGCAGTCAGTTTGAGGAATGTGTTTGAGCATGCCAACCTTAAAAGATAGGTTAATATTGAAATTTCAGCATTGAGAATCATTAAGTTAAGTATCAATAAGATGCACATATAGCTGGAGAATATACTAAAGCTAATGTTTACTGTTTGAAAATTTTAGCATCACAACCTGTTACTGATTCTAGATTTCAATTGCTTGCCTGTTACTGCTAGTATGATGTTGGTAGGCGAGATATCTATCAAGAATTATCTCATTTTGCATGGGTATAGTTTCTGGGAAATCCTTTTACCTCATCAGCATATTTATAGTATTGTCTCAGCTTCTTGAAGTGCTGACTGAAATGCTGGAAGTACTGTCTTGGCAGGATTAGATTTTAAACACAAATATTTAAATGTTTCTACATCTTTTTTTTAGGTCTTTACTTAAGGAGATTTTCTGTTTCTTTCACTGTCAGAGCCTATGTTGTGTTGCTATATCATATGTAGGCAAATTAGTGACTTATTTTAGTGCACATATTGCTTGTAGATGAGAGAGAGTGCTAGCACCTAACCTTGCAGAAGCCCATCAGACAGAGTTTGTGCTTTCCTTACTTGACTGCCAAAATGAACTTGAAATTGAGAGTTGGCTAGCATTGTCTGAATATGTCAAATTGCAATATATTTGAGAATTTTAATAGGAGGCCTTTATGCCACACACAGTATCATAGGCAGAAAACAGATTCATAAAAGCTGCTCCTGTTTTTAATTGCCAGTGATAATCCAATAAAATATGACATAAGTGCAAGTACTTGATCACAAGAACTCAATAGTAGCCTAAAATGTGTTTACTCTAGGAGCATTACTCTTTCAAAGCACGGAGTCAATCTGGCAAGTGGCATCCTCTCCAGAAACTTGTATGATGCATCTAAAACTGAAATTGTACAATAGCTTCTTGGATCATCAACTGGTTTACCAGTTTCAGTGGGAGCAATGACTTCATTTTTTCCAAATTCTTGACAGAAAGATCTAATGGGAAGGATGCAAGTGGCTGCTGACCTTTTTGGATCAACACGTCTTAAGAAATCAGAAAAAAATACCATCCATGCCAGCAGCTTTCGCTTCTCTTCTGTACAAAAGGGTACTGTTGATGTTAGCCCTTTAAGAACAGTTTGGTAAAGCTAAGGAAAACCACAGCTAATAAGCAGACCTTGAAGGACTGTATTTACTTCTCTTCTTGGCTGTAGTTTACTATGATCTTTGAATTAGGTATTAGCTGGCTGGCAATACTGTTTGTGGTAACTTCAGTTGTTTGATGTATTGGGGCTGGGAATGCAAGTAGATGCAAGAGATTCCATGCCTTTCAGCTTCTATATGTGAACTCCATATTTTCCATTGCCCCAGCCCATCAACACCATATATTGGCGTCCAGTGACCCTGAGAGAGAAGGAACTAAATCTACGTCTTTCACAGTTTCATATGATCTTTAAAGGGTCTCGCTTTCTAAGCTCCTACATGAAGTAAAAGACCTTACAAAGCCATAAAGAATGTCTTCTCCAGATTTTTTTTCCAGAAGTTTGGGGGAACGCTCAGAATATCAGGTGTTTCACATAAATAATCTATCCTTTCTACAGTAGTTACTTTAAACACAGGTCAAAAGTTCTAGTCTGATACTGGTACAATTGTTATAAAAGGCATTTCAAAGCCAATCCAGGGAGTCAACTGGTCTGTGTTGGCTATAAGAGAAAATATCCAAAACTGTTCTTGGTACAGACGAAGGGTGTTCATTCAGGTGCAAAGATATAAAGCACAAATCTAGCCTGTTATCTTTCCTTCACTGAGATAATCAGAGTCCTTTTTATTGCAAGTCAAACAGGGAACACCCATATTGCCATAACACCAATTCTTGTCCCACTCCATCAGTCAAGCACTGACTTTGATGACTATTAAAGTCTCCAAGATATACATCTGTGTGATTAGATAATGAGAAGCTGGAGAAGGATATGGCTGATTAGATAGTTTATAAATATCATATATTTCCAAGTCAGTGGATATGGAAACACTTAATTTAGGCCTTGCGTAGGTGGATAGGCCATATTTTCAGTGATTTCGGGATATAAGAATTTGCCAGTTATACCTGGTGAAGCTGCTTCGTCAACATGTTTCAGAACAGTAAGGTGTTATGATCATTAATAGTCTCGTAATGACAAAATTACTTTCTGCTCAAGATAAGCTTATGGTATTAGTAAATCAGTGGGCCTATCTTGATTTTTAGAGAGTTGCTATTCAGACAGGGAAGTTGATAGTCATCAGTAGGCAACTTTAGTTCACAGGTCAAAAGAGGAGAGCCGCGTGAAGATTGCTGCCGCCCACTTTCCTCCCATGCAGGTAAGTTAAAGTCAGTGCAATGTAAAAGTGTTATTTTCAATGACTTAGTCATGGATACACAGTTAATCTAAACTTAATTAAGAATTGTGCTCTGTATCCAGGTGGGTAGGTGCAATGGTGAGAAATATTTCAGGTCCTATGAAAAAAAGGGCAGAAAAAGAACAGAAAATATTACAGGCTGCTGATAGACGTGGGGAAAAAAAGTGCTTTACCAGATGAAGCAATGCATTACTTTGACCTGGTTCTGCAGCGTCTGTACAGATCGGTTGCTTCAGTGGGGCTTTTTGATGCTTTTCTCTAAAAGCTGATTCCATCAGCTTTGAGATAAAAGCCCTGCTAAAGCACTTGATTTATACAGATATTGGGTGAGCTGAGTCTATCTAATGTGATGCCTCTTCTGGGTATGTGCTGGGCTTGGTGCGGAGGCATGCTGAGTTTAAAGTGCCATTTTGGCGGGGGTTTTTTACATCTGTAAAAGGGCCACGGTGGTTTTATATCAGCCAACAGTGTGTATCACCTATTCAAATGCTGTATTGAATATAATAGTTCCATTTTGAGGTGAAAATGGAAACTACCAAGACAGGGCATAATCCATTATTTATTCAGATGCAGAGAATTAAAATTAAATAAAATAACCGTATTCTTAAAGTATTGCTGAAAGGGCTTTAAAATATTCTAGGCGTGACAGTACAGAGTAAAGCAGTGGTGTTCAACCTTTTTCTCCAGCAGGTCAGGTGAGCAGTGCCCTGTATGTCCACAGGCAGTGGGCACCATCCAGGCATGTGGAAGGAGGTGTGGGGCAGACCAGTTACAACCTGGCCCCACAGGAGAAGGGGGGCGGTGGCTTGGCCCCAAGTGGTGAAGTGGGGGATTTGGGAATTTGGCAGGGGGAAGGTGATAATGTTTACAAAGTGATTTTGAATCAAGAGGAAAGTGCTATGTTTGTGCAAAATATAATTGCTGTCAAAGGCGTACCTGAGCATTAATGCACACTAGGCAGCGGCAGTGCATGGGGCAGTGGCTGGGTTGACAATGACTGCTGGGACGATAGTATAGTGGCTGCTATTTTTGCACCCCACCAACTTGGTAGGTGGAACTGGTGCCCCAGTTGTGCTCTCCCTGCCAGCTACACTACTGGTTGCCTTAATTTTATTATTGAATAATCACATGTAGTACTTAATAATTTGTTATTCAATGTTCCTGTATATAGGAATTACCTAAACATGTTTACATTGAAAATTTGAAAGAAAATAATGCCATAATTAACCTAAAAAAGCTATAGAATGTAATTATTATGTGCTTGCTTCATGATTCAGCAGTTAGGCTGTTTTGTGCATGTAAATGATTTTTTCTTAATGGATTATTGCAGCACTTGTGAGCAAGCAGTGCAGGACTCTACGAAGGGCATACCTTGAGGACACTGCAGTAGCAATATTTTGCTGTGTCACTAGATTTTATCATGCGTAAAGGACATGGATTCTTTTATCCCCAAGAGTTTTCTATTGAATATCATTGTTACATTTCTGACTGACTTGAAATATGCTAGTAGTGTACAGTAATTTAAACAGTTCTCTTGGGCAGTGGATTGCTTGTATTAGTATAGATTATCATACTTTCTTTTATTTAAATATGGAACCACTAAGTTTTTAACTATTGTGCTGATGATTTTGATGCATGAAAAAATATAAAACAATATAGCAATTTTAGTAGTCAAGCTTTTTTCCCTGTCCTTAGCAGGAGTAACAAAAGTTGAAATGAGTCTCTTTCAGTTTGTTCTGACAATGTTCTCTAGTTGTACAATAAGTGCTACTACTAAACAAATAGTGAAAGCACGTTTGACAATTTTAATGCTTTGCTAGTATGAATCATGTTTCTAGAACTCTCTAAAATGGCATAATTTCTAACATGTTAGGGGATTAGTAGATGAAGTTCATTCCCCCTGTGAGGATATTTTAGTTAGATGTTGGGAGTCGATGTTTCATATCATGGATGACTGGTGCCTCCTGAATCGGGGGGGGGGGGCACTTGCCCCCACCCCTCCAGCAGCCAGTCAGTGACTGGGGGGGGAGGGGCTTTCCCTGCGGCTGATCATGCCAACCTGGAAGTGCCAGCAGCACTTCTTCTGGAGCCTCCACTTCCTTGCCAGCACTCTCATGGGGGATACTAGCAGTCCCACCTGCCCCACCTTCCCGTTAGCTAAGTGGGGAAAGCTGGCTCTCAGGCGGACATCCCCGTATATGTCACCACTGTTTCATATGAAATTATCCTTATCCAAATCTGTTTGCTAGTATAGCAGCATCAAGGGTAGATGTCCTAGACTGGGTACTCCCCTGGCTTAGATTGCCCAATGGGTGTCGCTGCCTCTTGTCCTGCTCGCCTGCCACAACTTGATGTTGAGTTTTAATGTACATAATAGGACGCAGTTCACCGTGATGACGTATAATGCTTTTGTAAGCAGAATTTACACTCTCAGAAGTCACAGTTCAAATTGGGGCCAGTCCCTTTAAGTGCTGGCCAGGCTTGCTTTTTCTGTTGCCTGGTGTGTCTGAACAGGGCACCGCTGGCCAGGAGGTTGAAGGGAGGGATGCTGGGAGGCCGAGGGAGGGGTGCAGAGTTTTGCTCTTTTCCCTCACTCTGCAACAGCTAGACACAGTAGGTACGGTGATGTTAGGTAAGAGGTATTGTTGTAAATGCTAAAAAATCATTACCTAGGTTTCATTAGTGTGTAATTTGCATAAGTGAAAGCTACTATAATTGTCAATAATTTATATGAAACTGAGGATTATACTTTGAAGTGAAGACACTTGGAACAGCAAAGGAAAATTTAGGTAAACAAACAAATCTAAACAAATGAGAAATTAAAGGGACACTCAACAGTTTAGATATTCACCCATCTCTTCCCAGCTTCCCCCACCCCCATTTTAGATATTCAGCCTTCCCTCCAAACATACTTATTTTATGTTCCCTTGTAAATATATACTTGCATTTTCCAAGAGTACAGCTATTTAAATATCTGAAGGATAGTCAACCTTTGTTGGGTGAAGGAGCAATATTTCTACTGCTCTGAAGAACAACAAGGGGAATGAAAACTGTCAAAGATCAGGCTGATCTTCTGGAAAGATATTACATCTATATACTCCAAAGAAATACAAATAAAACCCAATGTTTATGAGTGCCAAAAACTTAGAAAGAGATCTTAATTTTGGCAAGCCTTTTGAGATGACGATCTATTTACTATTGCTGTTGTGCGTTTTATTAGAGGAATTTTGCAATCAGGTAGCATATTAAGATTCCTTTGCCCTTCTGGGTCTAACTGGAAGGGAGCAAACTGATTTTGCAATTGGGATATCTGTTAAATGATCCTTAGATTCAGTCAAGGTCCATTTGTTTTCAACTACAGTTTGAAAATATCCATTTTAAGGCCATAATATTTGCACAATTTTAAATTTAGAAATGACAATCTTGGAAGTGGTGCTTTGACCACCTCCACGCATTCCAATCCTGGAGCATGCTCACAGGGCTAGAATATTTGGATCAGCCGCATCCACAGAGTTTGTGCTGCACCCTCAATTATTTTGTTAACCCTTCCACCTGAAAGCATGCAGCTGCCCTCTCAGCTTTTATCACCAGCAACAATGTGATGAAAGCCCTGTAACATCCACTGAGTTAGCACAAACTTCAATTAGTTGTTAAACTAGTTTATTAATATAGGTAATACTTATTTATATCTTTAAAAATATGGATTTTCCGTATTAGGTTGTGGGTTACCTCTAATAAAGGGTACTTGACTTGTATGGCTGAGATTGGCAACCCCAGAGGATCAGTTGGTACAATCCTGTGGTCAGCATAACAGGTTTATCCACACTGTTAATTGGTGAGCATAAATTTATGCCCAGTCCAAATAAGGGTGAATTAATATGCCATATCTATAATGGGGTTTATGCCACTGCCAGTCAGCCATGCACAAGTCAAGACTGGAGGGAACTATGCCACTTCACCTCAGAAAGGGATTAGGGTTTGAACCACTCTACCCTCCCCTGCATTTCTCCACTTCCCCCTACATAATGTATTGGCTGCTCTGAATCCAGACCACAATGCATAGAGGCAGGATGGATAAAAATCAATGATTTAAAAAAATAAAAATTTGTTTTTTATTCAAATCAGATTTTTTTCATTTAATCAACGGGGGAGGATTTTTATGTTAAGATGCTTTAAAAATCTTATATAGTTTTAATTTAAGCTATGTTAAAGCTCAAATATATCACCATGGAATAGGGATTATAACTTCTAATGATATATACTATTTGAGACAATATATTCATGTCACCTTTTTAGAAGTTTTATAAATAGGTCACAACTGGCTATGGATTATATTAGAGGCCCAATTTTATGGGGTTCCCAGAGGCTCCTCTATAGATTAGTTAAGATTAAAGAAAACCACTCTACAGAATGGCACTCAGTGCTCAGTCTAGAAGGCCCCATTAAGCATCTCTGTGATGCTTAGTTTCAATTCTCAAACTGTAGATTTGTCTCCAGAGATCAAAGTTATATAGAAAGTTGAGGTTCTTTGGGCAGATGTGATACTGTTTATCAGACCAACTAAATAGTTGGAAAAATTGTTCTTTGCAAACTTCTGGGCACAAGCACCCTTCTTCAGGCATAGGGAGAGTGTATTGTCTCCAGAGATAACATCCTTGTTAACAGCAGTATATGGAGATGAGAGATAACAGACTTGATTACTCACCCATCAGCTCTATTTTCTCTCTGCAAGTTTGTGTACACACAGTCAAGCCCTTTCCCTTCTCTAGAAGTGCAAAGTTTCAAGAAGTTAAATGAATGAAGGATATCAAACAACAAGAATGCACTTTTTGTAGAAAACAACGATTAAATCAAGGCTTCCTGACCAGTGATTTTAAATTGTGATTTCATTTGATTTAAATCAGATTCACCCTGCATAGAGGTGTCTCCATTCAAGATATGGACAAAGTCTTTTTCCTTTTTAATTCTGCCTATGAGCACACACCCTAAAGTTCAGGTGAGAAGCCACTAAGCATGGCTGTGTCAAAGTGCCATAATGAATGTGGACCCAGGTACTTGCTAGTTGTTTAATGAATCTGTATATTCTTATGCCTCAAGAATTGGCTCATTCAAGAAAAATTATCCGCACAGGTGAGCAGCCTGATTTGAGAGATTTTAAAGCTTTTACCACGCTGAGGAAAATCCACAGGACTCAAGAGGAGCTATGTCAAATTCAAGTTCATAGGAACTTCCATGGCACAGGAAGAAATAGACCCCCATTGGTCACTTTCAGCTCACTAATGGATATCTGTAAGAGCATAAGCTGGACTTGTGGGTCATATGGCTGTCCTTCACTTATGTCACCCAGTATGCCAAACTGCATCTCTGCTCCATGACAGCCTGCTTGCAGTCAGCATATCTACTATATCTAGCCAACAAGCCCAGAGAGATGAAGGCACCAGTTCCCTGACAAATTGTCTCCTGATTAGATTGGCATAAAAACCTTTTTGTGTAGTATGGAGTACTGTATTCACTTATAGCACTGGGAAAGTATCTTGTTACTAAGATGTTGGTAAAGAATGCCTCCATATTCTGGGAGTTCATTTGGACTGTCTTCAGACTCAAGGCCCTAGGAAAACTTGCCTTTACAAACAGGTCTTGGAACTGACAAACAGTTCTGCCTCTATTCTGGAGGTTCATGATTCAAGTGGTGATGGACTGCAAATAACAAAATATTACATCAACCAACATAAAGGAACATGGTCATCCCCTATCTGCCAAGAAGTCATTCATCTCTGGGCCTAGGGCATTCATCATCAAATTATACTAGTATCTCTGCATGTTCCATGTTTACAAAAAACCTTAGCAGTCATAGCCAAGACGATACAAAGAAATGTTATGTATTCTACTCCAGGGGATGCTGGAGTCCAAGCCTCCTGTTAAATGCTTTCCTTATTTCAAGGACAGCAAATCATGTATGTATGCCCACCATCATTCCTTTTAAAGCTAGAGATCCAGAGGAAACCAAAGACCGGGTACAGCTCTCAAGATTATAGGAGTCCCAGCTTTGCCTGGAGAGTTTGGGGATTTAGATCTGAGGAACCTTTCAGCTCAACCAGCAGTTGCAGCCTTTTATTTAATATAATTAGCAAAATAAAGGTCATATCTTGCATCTAAGTCTGTCATTTTTAATTTGACTGGATGCTGACTAGTTAACTTCCACCAGAAGAAAGTTGTTCAGTTGTACCCCAGAACATCTTGGTACATATGAAACCCCCTGCACAAAACCTGCTATGGGTTTGACTCGTATAGAAAAAAGGAAGATGGTTTTATTTGCATTAGCATAATACCTGCCCAGGAAGGCCTGACTTCCACTCTTTTGAACTAAATTATAACCCTATCAGGAGAATCAGGGTTACAAATTAGTGCCATAAAAACGCATTTAGCTGCAATATCAGGACATCATTCTCCATTTCATGGTCATACTATATTTTTCCACTTTACCGTTGTAACATTCCTGAAAAGCTTAAGTCTGTGTTTTCTCTGAATTTGGGAACTGCCTTTTTCATGCGACTTCAGCATACTGAAATGGACCCCCACCTTTGAACATCAAGCAATCTGCTCTGTATGTTATCTATGGGTGGAGACGCCTTTTTAATAGTAGGTAAAATGCAGGTCCTTATGAAGCTTCCACCTTAGTCTGCCAGGATTTGGGCAACTTCTTGTATTTCTCTAAGAAGCAACCCTATTTCAGAAGTTTGCACAGTGCATGTGTGAGGATCAGTCCATACTTTTACTTGGCCTTAATTTTTAGTTGATATTTCCAGATCAACCACACACTTTGCAATTCTTGCTTAAATTTGATTTTAGCACCTGTCCTCTAGTTATTCCTTGCTTAGTATTAGAAATTGAATCTATGCGGACAGTTGCTCCAAGAAGAAGGAATTGTTTGCTTTCTTGTCATTGTGATTTGTTAAGATGTACTGTTCACATGGATTTCCTGGCCCTACCCTTCTTCCCTACTTCTTGGGACTCCTTTACCCAATCTATTTTGGAGAAGGAACTGAGGAAAGCTTGGGTCTGCCCTGCCCCTTATGTCTTTGAGTGGAAGAACCTGGGCACCCCTATGCTGCATGTGTGGGTCCAATGTATGAAGAATGCATACCAGAACTTGGAATGCAGTGAACAACACATCTTGAAGACCAGAGTTTCTGTAAGGTGCATAGCTGTTCTTTTCTTACTTTAAGTTGCGTGAAAAACACAGGAAAATGAATGATGCAAAAAGGTACCTTGTTTACAGAAGGTAGATGCCAACACTGAAGAATGTAAAGCTGGAAAGGCACAGGAGCCTTTCCCCATCACTTGACTACTCCCAAGACTAGGAGTAGGCAAGCATCTGCTGTTCCTTGTGCCCTCAGACTAGGGTGATTCCAGTCTCAAGAAGGTGGAGGGAGCATTTGTCTGTCACTTTTCTCTTCCCAGGGAACAGAAGGAGCTAAGTGGTGGGGAAGTGGACAGGCACTTGTTCCCCCAGGAGTGACCTCTATGAGATTAGAGATTTATTTTTTTCCCCCAGAACCGCCATTATTCTTCTGGGGGAAAAACTGCAAACTGCTCACAGTTTCTACTAGGAGAGCTGCAGTTCTCCCAGTAGAAACTTAAGGCATGTACATGGCCAAAGTTAACACCGAACGCAGCTCGAACGTGTAGGGGGCACCCTTCTTGACTTAAACACTTGTCTAAGAATTTGAATGTGGCATTATCATAGGCTCCTCATTCAGATCCTTTCCATTCAGTTAGAAGGATCTGATTCCTTTTCAAGAGGTAAATTGAGAGCTCCCAGAAGCAATCTTAGTCCAGAGGATTCTCAATTAAAAGAACTGACAAAAGATCAAACCAAATCAAAGGTGAATTATATAAAAACATTCTTTTTCCTAATACTCCCTCGCTTTAGTCACATGGGTACCAAACCTTTTCAGTTACAGGAGAGCAGTCAAGATTAGATACTAATATTAGTTCTGTTTGTGTCAGTTTCTCAAAAGTTTCGTTCTTCTTTCTTCACGTGCTGTATCAAAAAATCAGCAGCTCCTAATGTCAGATTCGTGTTCCTCTAGATTTCCTACTTATCTCTTTCAGTTATTCTGATATGACTGAGGGTCAATTGGCACATTATAATAGTAATTGACAAGACATCATTAATATTTGCATTTTACCCTGGTATATTCCTTAGAAAATTGAAGTAATCTCTGTCACCCTTCCAGGGATAGTAGCCAATAAAATCATGCTTTAAGTGAAAGAAGGTTTTCTTATTTGTTTGTCCAATTTTCTCTTGTGTTCTCAAGGATTTCACTTGATTCTGTTCCATCTAAATTCATAGTTTCATAGACTATAAGGCCAGAAGGGACCTTGGAAGATCATTGGGACCAGCCCTCTGCACCAACAGGAAAGATAGATAACTGGGGGTCAGGTGACCCCAGCAAGGTGACTGTCTAGTCTCCTCTTGAAGATTTCCAGGCTATGTGATTGCATTGCATCTGGAGGGAGCTTATTCCACAATCTGGATACCCTGACTGTAAAGAATTTTTTCCTAGTGTAGAGCTTGAATCAGTTTTCCAGGAGTTTGTGGCCATTACTTATGGTTTTCCCTTCGGGTGCCCTGGTGAACAGTTGTTCACTGAGCCCTTGATGTACTCTCTTAGTGTAGTGGTAAGCTGCTAGGAGGTCTCCTCTCAGCCTTCTTTTCCTCAGGCTGAAGAGTGCCAGATCCCTCAGCCTTTCCTCATATGGCTTGCCTTAGACTCTGATCATACAGATGGCTCTTTGGACTCTCTCAAGCTTGTCCATATCCTTGTTAAAATGTGGTGCCCAGAACTACATGCAGTACTCCAGCTGCGGTTTCACCAGTGCTGAGTAGAGCAGAATACTTTCCTTGGTTTTGCAGGAGATGCATTGATTGATGCATGCCAGAGTATTATTTGTCCTACCGGCTACAGCATTGCACTGCCAGCTCATATTTGTACTGTGGTCTATTATTACCCTCAGGTCCCTTTCATTCATGGTGCTAGTCAGTTTGGTGTCACTAAACCTGTAGGTGTGTTGGGGTTGCTCATCCCTAAGTGGATTTACATTTTTCAACGTTGAACTTCACCAGATTCTGAACCACCCAACTTGCTAGCCTATATAGGTCTGCCTGTAACTAGCCTATCTTGAAGCCTGACCACGGTCCCCCATAACTTGGTGTTGTCCATGAACTTGGCCAATGAGCTCTTCACCCCCACATCCAAATTGTTAATAAAGATGTTGAAAAGTACTGACCGACCCCTGCGGGACACTGCTGCCCACTTCTTGCCAGGAAGACACAGATCTGTTCACTTTGACTCTGTTGGTTCTATCCTGCAGGCAGTTTCTTACCCACCTGACTGTCTTGGACTTAAGCCCACAATCCTCCAATTCTTTTGTGAGGACATAGTGGGATACTAGATCAAAGTCTAGGTATACAATGTCAACCTGCTCTCTCATGTCCAGAGGTGGCGAGTTACCTGGTCATAGAAGGTGATGAGGTTGGTAAGGCAAAATCTGCCTGCAACGAAGCAATGTTGGCTGTCATTCAGAATCTTACCTTCTGCAAGCTTACCACAGATGGACTCCTTGATGAACTTTTCTAGGATTTTCCCTAGGATGGAAGTTAGACTGATTGGCCTATAGTTACCTGGGCCCTCCCTCCTGCCCTTCTTGTGGATGGGCACAACATTGGCCCTCTTCCAGTCCTCAGGGACTTCTCCAGAGTGCTACAAGTTGTGGAAGAGTTTTGCCAGGGGTTCAGGAGTTAAACTTTTGTGACTTTCCTTCCTCCCCCCCCCACTCTTCTTGCTTTGGCGGTCGTCATCAGTGATGAGGACACTTAACGAAGGCTGCGTCTGGCCTTAGGAGGTGGGGAGGGGAGGGACGCCGCATTTACCCTTTTTACCTTTAAAAAAATATTTTGTATACATCATATTCAAAATGAGTTTTACTCTCATGTAAAAGTTTTGTTATATCAGGGAGTTGTTTACTAAGTATCAGGCTTTCTCGCTTTGATTTTTTTTTAATTATTCAATTTATAATTTTCTATTTTCACCAATTTATAATTTTCTATTTTCTAAATATGAGTTCTCAGTGGATATTGTCAGTCTCTGTGTTGTCCCAGTACCTGTCTCTGTAACTAATTCAAAATCCCTGTTTTCAAAAATCTCCCTTGGTATAAGATAACTGGAATATCTTATCCTCGTGTCTTTTCTTGCTCCTTGCTTCTTTTTCTTTCTCTGTAACTTTTAGGTGGTTCTCCAAAGTTAGAAGCTGCTCTTTTAGTGGGCTTTCCCATTTGTATAAAATGTATGTGGTCAGAGAGTCATTTTTGTTAAATTGCTCATTTAAAAAAAATTTTTTTTCACTCTGTGACCCGTGATTGGTGATGCTGTGCATTTAAGAAATTTAAGCTAAAAAGTAAACTATCCTATAGGCATAAGGGATATATCTTTTCATACATACCTCATATATAGCAATAATTTATGTTTTTATCTTGTGATATTATTGCTTCTGTTTTTTTTGGTTTCAAATTTCAGGCATCAATATATATTTTGAAAACTAACTTTGCAGATAGAAGGGCTGGAGATGCAGAGCTATATTTGGAATCTTACTACAATCTTATTTCATCCTAGTCAAATCTCTTTAAAATGTTAATGCAAAAGGTGGGTAGGTCCTTGCCAAATTTTTTGGGTTTTTTTTTTTTTTACTGAAACCAAACATGTAATTTATGTTACAAAAGCAGCTGAATTGGCAGGTTTTTTAAAAATACTCCAGCAGGGAGTATTGCATCTACACACATACATGCCTAACTGACAGAGTAGGATTTGGCCAAACAAATTTTAAAGTAAAAACTTGATTTTTTCAGAGTAGGCAGGAAAATTCATGAGAATATCCTTAATCGCCAACCTCTAGATTTTTTATTTATTTATTTTTTTTGCAATGTACTTTTGGGTTATCAGATGTTACATAATTAAGTTATAGTGTGTCAGTATAATGCCTCAGAAATTGCAACATTGTCACCTTGGCATGAGCAACAGGGAGGACGGAGCCTTTGCTTCTTCTATTTTGAGTATGGCTTTTATTTTTAAATTCTATGTTTTTCTCTTCCTATCTTTTTGTCCCAACTTCAGTCCCTTTATATGCTGAAGTAGTTCTTGAAAGTTTTTAGACATGTACTCGTTATGAGCAGGTCATGCCAGATCAACCTCACGTCCTTCCACCATGGGTGACTGGTGCCTCCCGAGCCTAGGGGGGCAGCAGATTGCCAACCGGGGGGAGTCCCCCACCAGCCAATTGCTGACAGGGTGGGGTCCCCCAGTGGCTGATCGCTGAGCCAGCCGTGAAACCAGAAATCCACTTCCAGTTTCATGGCTAGCATTTCCAGGGGGTGCATGGCTATTCTTAGGGGGTGCATGTTCTCAGGGGGTGCACAGCTGTTCTCAGGCATCGCCTATGCCTTCCGTGATCAGGTAACTTGCCACCTTGATAGGGAAAATGAGGTTGATGTCATATACTTGTTTCATAATTTCATAGTTTCTAGGGTCAGAAGGGACCTGAGCAGATCATTCAGTTCGACCCCATGCCATGGCAGGAAAGAGTACTGGGGTCAAACGACCCCAGCAAGGTGTTCATCTTGCCTCCCAGGGTAGGAGCCAGCACCGCTTCTCTTGGAAGTTGGTATGCTGGTGGTTGTTCCTCCCCAGGTGCATCACCTTGCACTTGTTGGTGTTGAATCCCATCCTATTCTCATCTGCCCACCCCTGTAACCTGTGTAGGTCTGATTGCAGCCTATTCCTCCCTTCTCGCATACCCACATCCCCCCACATCTTTGTTTCATCAGCAAATTTGAACAGGGTGCTTTTTACCCCTTTGTCAAGTCACTGATGAAGATATTGAACAGTGCGGGCCCGAAGACAGAGCCCTGGGGGACCCCACTGCCCACATCCCTCCAAGTTGAAAATGACCCAACCACTACCACTCTCTGGGTGTGACCCATTTGACTCTGTAGGTGTTGACACCACAGACCACCAGTTTCTTAATGAGAACGGGGTGAGAGACAGTGTCAAAGAGCTTCCAAAAGTCCAGGAAGACTATGTCCACTGCTACCCCTTCCATCGGGTGTAGGCCTCCCTTTTAGCTAGGAGACACTCCCGGATGCTTTTGGTGAGCCATGGGGGCTTTTGCGCCCTCCTGCCCCCTTTGATCCATGTTGGGATCACCTCTCTTTGGGCTTGGAGGATTGTCTCCTTAAGAAGTGACCACTCTTCTTGGACACGTGGCTCCCCTCCTCTCTGGGACCTCAGTGCTTCCCCGACTATTCTCCTTAGCTCATTGAAGTCCTCCCTCCTGAAATCTAGGGCTGCTGCCTTGCTGTAGGCCTTAACCACCTTACGTTGGATGGTGAATTCCAGCAGGTGATGATCACTGTCGCCCAGGTGGTCGAGCACCCGCAGGCCCCTCACCAGGTCATTGCTGGTGGCCAGGACCAGGTCCAACAAGGCGTCTCCCCTGGTGGGGCTGTGCACTTCCTGGGTTAGATGGAGGTCCTGCATTCTGGCTAGGAACCTACATGAGTGATCAGACCTGGCTGACTGCTCTTCCCAGTAGATGTCTGGGAAGTTCAGGTCACCCATGACGACCATGTCCTTTGACCTAACTACCTCCATGAGCTGACTTAAGAATTCCCGGTCTAGCTCTTCCCCTTGGTTGGGTGGTGTCCGGGGGGTCGAGGTAGCAAAGGAAACTTACCTGGAGCCTAGGACAGGAGAGATGGAGGGAGAACCCGTGTGGCTCATTAGCTGCCTCTATGTAAAGCTGCAGCCAGCAGCTGACAGTGACATCAGATGCTGGCCGGCGGATTTAAAAATGGCGGCCGCTGCTCCAGAGGCGGCGGATAGCACAGAGAGCAGATGGCTGTCAGGGCCATCCATGGCGTGGGCACCGCTGGACAAACAGAGAAGAGTCAGCGTGCCGGAGGGAGCAGTGGCTCGGAGAGGAAACTCGATGACTGGGGCTCCGGCGGGTCGACCCCGAAGTGATGGATCAGGTGAGCGAAGGAAGATTGAGACAACCCAGGAGGATTCAGAGGACCCCAAAGTAAGTGCCGAGGCGGAGGGTGCGGGGTTTGCTGAAGAGGAGCAAGAGACCGAAGGACCACCTGGCTGGAGGAAGATTGGGGCAGGATCGCCACAGAGGATGCTGATTAAGGGAATGAGGGTGCAACTAGAAAGCAGCCGAGAGGTGCCACTCCTGTTCATGATAATAGGGAGCTGGTGGAGGGTCAGCAAGGTAGCTGGCACATTAGAACCTCTTAGACGAGGCGCATAGCACGGGGTGCACACGGTGACAGGTTTGTGGTGTGGGACCTATTGTGGTAGTGGCTAAGGCACCTGTTCAGGTTGGTGTGAAGTGGTCGACATCAGGACAAGAGTATCTCAAGGATTTTGGAGAACTCGAAGACGAGAGCCATGTGCAACCAGCGGGCCAGACCCCGGCCACCAAGGGACCCATGAACTAGCCCCGCCCCACTGGTGTAACAGCTAGTCGTGGCAGGCGAACGCGGGGTTGGCGACGCGGAAGGACGAACAACCACGGTAACACGCAAGTCTGAAAGGGGAGTAGCCAACGACCAGGAGAGCAGAGCTCCCAGAAGCGACTCATGAAGGCCCGTCGGGGACAAGTGGTCTGTAGTAGACCTCCACCGTTAAATCTCTTTCCCTTTGACTGCCTTGTATTCTAACCCAGAACACTTCAGAGTGCCCCTCCTCTGATTCTTTGCTAATTGACAAGGATATGTATTCCTCCTTAATGTACAGCGCCATGCCCCAACATTTCCTCCCTGTCCTGTCCCTCCTGTACAGCCTATAGCCCTTGATATTCACCGCCCAGTCATGAGTTGGGTCCCACCACATTTCAGTGAGCCCCACTATGTCTGGGTTGCTGTCAGCCAGCAGGATGGTAAGTGTGGCTGCCAGGCCTCGAATAGCTGTTTTCGGGTGGCCTTCGCTTTGGTAGTAGATATCAAGACCCTTACAGACTCTTGTCGCAGACCAAGTAGATGTCTCCCCCTTGAGTCGCCTCACCCGTTCTCACCTGCCACGACTTGTTGTTTCTCAGTAGGTGGGATTGGTTGTCAAGTGTAGTCGGTGGCCCATGATTTGCCTGGCGGTCATTTACGGGACTCCACCACCCCTACACCCTGGCCTCACGCTTCCTTCAGTGTGTCATCCAACTGTTGGCCTCGTCCCCTCTGTTGGGATAATGCCTCCCAACTTGGCATCTAGTTGCCTGTGGCTTATAGCCACATACGCCCGTGTGGGCCTACCCCTTGGCCCTCCTTGCACCTGCCCCTTCATTTGCGGAAACATTAAAAAAAAAACAAAAAAAGGTAAACCTTCTGAGGCTTCTCCTCATCCCTGTCCCTCGGGGATACCCGCACTCTTCCCCTATGCCCCTTCTTACGGGGTAACTAAATAAACGTAGTGACAGAATGCAGAATACTAAACAACTTCCTGACGTGGTGGCCCCCTGCCCCCTTACTATCCTTCCCTGGACTCTAGCAGGGCGGGGGGGGTGTTGCTTTACTCCTGTCCCATTGCCTCCAGTATTCGCTCCCATCTGCCTGTCAACCCAGCTAGGACCAGCAGCGATACCCGCCCTGACTGTAAACCTCTCAGGGCTCTCCCTGGGTCTTCTCCCCCTGGCATGGCTTCCTCCTCGCCCTTGTGCTGGCACTCCCACCTGGTGTCAGCTGTGCCTCCAGGTGCAGCTCCAGCTCTGCCTTTGGCTGGTGTGCTTGTCACTCCCTCACTGTCCCGTGCGGGCTCCACTTGGGGTGCCTTGCCCTACCAGCATCCACCCCTGCTTGCCAGGCTCTGAGGGTCCTGTGGGGAGGATCCCTTTCGCTCCCTGTGGTGACTGCAGCTCCTCTCCCATGCTGCCTGCCTCCTCTGCAGCATCGGCCACTATTTTTATTTTCGCTGATGTCAGCCGGCCATAATTGAATAAAGAGGTGGCTGACGAGCCCCATGGGCTCTTCATTCTGCCGCTTTTGTGCTGCGTCTCGTGCTGCCAGTAAGTATCCTTTGTTACTTCTGTCCCTGGGACAACTTGGATTTCAAAAAGGCCTTTGACCTGGTCTCCCATGATGTCCACATGGGTAAATTGGAAAAATGCAGCCTCGACTACTTTTACAGTCCAGGGGCATGGTTATTGGCTCCATGGTGGAACACAAAGAGTACCGATAAATAGGACGAGTCGTCATGGCAGGTGGTGACTAGTGATGTCCCTCAGGGCTCAGTATTCGAACCAGTACTTTTCAACATGTTCATCAATGATTTGGATTCAGGTATTAAATGCAAACTGGCAAAGTTTGCTGATGACACCAGACTATGGGGGAGTGTGGTCATGCTTCAAGACAGGCTGGCGCATTACAGGCTGACCTGGACAGGCTTGTGAGGTGGGCAGACCTCAACCTGAAGTTGTTTAATACTGAGAAATGCAAAATACTCCGTCTGGAGAGAAATAATCCACAACACACATACAGGCTCAGCAGTGCTACTCTAGCTAGCACCACAACTGAACGAGACCTGGGTGTTGTGATAGATAACAAAGTGAGCCACCAACGCGATGCCATACCTGGCACAGCTAATCAAACACTGGCATGCATCTACCGAGGCATCTTGAGCAAGGCTAAGGATGTTATGCTCCTGCTCTACTCAGCCTTGGTGAGACTGCAGCCAGAGTACTGCATCTGGGCGCCAAACTTCAGGAAGAGTGGGGAGAAGCTCAAGAGAGTCACGCATGATTAGAGGCCTAGAAACCAGGTCATACGAAGAGAGGCTGAAAGACTTGGGACTGTTTAGCCTGAAGAAGAGAAGCGTCAAAGGGGACTTGGTGGCAGCCTATACATTAGGGCCTGGGGGAGCAACTGTTCACCAAGGCCCCCCAGAGGAAGGTAAGAAATAATGGGCACAAACTGATTGAAGATCGCTTCAGACTGGACGTAAGAAAAAACTTCTTTACAAGTCATGTACCGAGGGTTTGGAACAGGCTCCGCCCCAGAGGTGGTACAGTCATCTGCCTTGATCTTCAAAAAGTATCTTGATGCCCATCTTGCTGGGGTCATGTGACCCCAGCGGTCTTTCCTGCCCAAGTGCAGGGGGGCTGGATCCAATGATCTGTAAGGTCCCTTCCAGCTCCTAAAAAACTATGAAACGATGAAATATCGGTTCTGGATTTTGTAGGATTTTAAAGTCATGTGATTTGGGTTCTGAAGTTGAGGTGTTTTCTGGGGCCAATCAATATCTTTGACTCAGTTTAATTGCTTGTAAAATAAAATTAAAATAGTTTCTTACTTCATGGGTTTAATTGTTCAAGTGTTCTTTAGCTCCTCATATGTAAGGTAATGTAAAAGAATTACCGTTTTTAGAGTAGCAAGCATTTTCTTCATTACTTTGGCTAGAAGTGTTAGGGTTATTAAAAGGGCAGTGCTGTTTGTTTATTTTGCACCTGGAGACTTCAGTTTAAACTAGTTGGAACTCATTTCTTATGAAAATGAATGCTTCTTTGTAATAGTTTGTTCGTCTATAAGAAGTATATGTTTGTCTATTCTAAGAGCTGTTAGAAAGGTCTTCTTTATCTTGTTAGACTGCTGTATTGTTTTCTTAAGGCTCGATGGAGTTGCCCTTCTATGTTAAATAAGAGTCTACCATGTTGTCAAAATAATCCAAGTACTGTAAGTGCTATTTGAGTCTTCAGGACACAATGAAGACTGCTCTTCCTCATCCACAACTCGTTAATTCAGGAGGCTGAGGAGGAGAAGTGTGTGAGAAGCAATAAGCAGGCAGATAGGGAGGAAAAAGAGAAAAGAAACGGTGGGTTTAGAATATACTTTTTAGATTGTTTACAAATATTTTATCACAAAAGAATTTAGACTATATCCCCTAAGCCCTGAGAACATTCCACAGCATTTTATTGAAACTGTACAAATATTCAGCATGTGAAGTGATCAGCAATACTATTTTAGCACAACCTCCAAGTGCATGCAGAATGTAAATTTTTGTGTTTTTTCTAAAGTAAGTTTCCAGCCTATCTGGTTGTATATCTGCCGTGCAGACATCCCATTTCCTACACAGAAAAGCCCTTTTGACTGTGAACTAAACATACACTGACACAGTGTTATACTCACGAGATTGCAGACAGACAAAGTCTCTTGGAGATGTGAACTGCTTTCATTCATCTCAGTGGTGGTTAACACTTAAGCTAATTGAACACAGTGTAAATATCAACATTAGCTAGGGATCACTTTTTAGCAAAAACATCCAACTAAGATTATGGACAGGTGCTCAACCACAGCACTAAGAATTTCAGGGGAATTTCAATGCTGCAAAAATATGGCAAGAATTGGGATGTACAGTCATTCCAGCCTCGTGTCTGGACGGTGACAAGGCTGCCTCAAAGTCACGGTCTCCAGCCAGGGAGCAGTAGTAAGCTGCCTTTTGGGTGTCCCCACCTGGAGGGGAGTGGGGACTGATCACTGACAGCTTATCTCCCCTTCCAGGGATGGAGAAGGCAGTTCGTGATCCGCTGGTGGTAGCAGGGGCAAGAACTGCTCTCCTTTGTTCCTGCTTCTCCTATAGTGCCACTGCCAGAGTCCCAGCTGTTGCCTTGGCTCCTGCAGTGGCCAAAGGAATGCCCCTAACCTCACTCTGCCACCTCATGTCTGCCCAGTTCATCTGCTCAGATCAGTAAAGTGGGCAGGCACAGGGGTGCATTAGGATGAGGGAATTCCCACTGCCACTTATACAGTACTGGATAAAATCTTTCCCCAGAACTGTTCAAGGCATGGCAGAAATTCATGCCGTTGTTTGACCAGTCTCAGAGAATGCTGAGACTGTTTCAAGCAGCTGCAGCAGCAGCTGCCACCCCCCCCCACCGCGATGGCTAGCCACTAGCTACTCTCCCCCCACTCTGAAGCGGGGAGAGGGAGAGCAGTGGACTGAGGGATACTGCTGCCCTAGGGACTTTCTATAGCGTTACATGAAACTGAACAGACATTACACGTAGCACCAGAAAACTTGGCTGACAAAGCTGGTGTTAGAAAGAGCTAAGAGTTCGTGGCAGAATCATTTTTTTCTTCCCACCACAAACTGCTTGGATATGTGTACGCTCACTTCTTGTGCCTTGGAAAGGGCATATTTTTTGACATTGTTGCCTATGAAGAGATTATATCTAGCTTGCCATCCCAGAGGGAATCTGTAGTAAGCAGTGGTGGTGGTGGCAACCCACCTTAGGATTGAGCTGCATTTAATTTGATCTGCAGTTGCTGAAATGTTGCTAACCCCTGCACAAAAAGACTTAGGCATAGATGACATAGCCTTGCCATGTCTAACTTTCTGACACCTGAAATTGAATGCACAAACCCAAGATGAGTGCACAAAGTTCACAAAATAGGATTCACAGCAGCCAGGAACACTAAGTGAAGACAAAATAGGAAAGGTGGGGGACTGCTAAGTCAGGCAATAGAAAACGATGAAGCAATGGGTGTGTACAAAATCCTCCCAGTCTTAGTCACCTACAAGAGACTGGTACTCGCAGTCTGTAAGTGCTTCCTGCCTATAGCCCTAAATCCGTCCCCTTAGTACAGGGGACTTCAGTCTTTTCTTTTAAGAAACAGTTGCTGATGGAGGCAGTGGTGTCCACATTTTCTATAATAACCTAGCTGTTAAAGCACTTGCCAAGATGTGGGAGACCTATGTTCTAGGTCCTCCTCATCCAAAGGGGGTTCAAACCACCTTAACCACCAAGCTAGAACTTGGCTGAGATGCTCTCCATCACTCCTTTTGAAAAGGTGAATTGTGTAGAAAGAAATGCAAGAATTTAAGCAGAGAGAGAGAAAGCAAAAGGACTCGTGATTCTGTAGCCCAGAGATGAGGGCAGCTTCATGGACTGCTTATATGTTTTCAGTGAAGGCATGCATAGTCAGTGTATAACCACGGTGGCCAAATGGCAGCTTCAAGTCGCATGGGGCTCACCAGCATGGTACTTGCAGCTCTCTGGAAATTGGCCAAAGTCCCACCCACCTCTCCCTGAGGCGGCTCCGGAGGCCAGCTCACCTTGGCACTTCCCACTGATCCAGCTTTCCCTGCAGGGAGCAGGCCCCAAGCCCATTCTACCTTCTTCCTTCTCTCCCTCTGGGACTGCCAGCTCAGGTGCTGAGCTGCCCGGGTGGGGGCTGCAGCCATGCCACTTACCTGGGGCACACTCTTCTCAGGGAAAGCTGAAGTGGCTTGGCAGTGTGTGTGTTTGGGGTGGGGGAGTGGGGAGTCAGGGTTGCTCAGCAATAGTTGTAAAAATTGTTCTTTGCAAGCTTTTGGGTACAAACACCCTTCTTCAGGTAGAGGGAGAGTCTCTGCCTGAAGAAGGGTGTTTCTGCCCAAAAGCTTCCAAAGAAGAATTTTTCCAACTATTTAGTTGGTCTAATAAAAAATTCATATTTACCCGAAAACCTTGTCTGTCTATGTTCTTAGACCGACAAGACTACAAGCAATACCCACTATCCTGCTTTGATATTAACTTTACCAATTTCTAGTTATAGCGGTTAGGTCATTGTCTATTGTTTTCCTTAGAATTTTTTATAGGAAATACTTTTTGTTAGAAATAATGTGATGTACATCTTGACGGCTTTGATATTCCAGTATTTTATTTTCTGTTCTGTTCAGGTACTTACAGCATGTTAATCACTGCAACAGCTGGGCATTGTTGAATATGTTTTAAAAAAGAGAAAAGAAGCTCATTTAGTTTTATTTTGAAGAAAAAATCCAAGTTAAATGTATTGACCTTTTGAGAGGTAAAAAAGAAGTGAATTCAGAGCTGTTGTAGCCAATGTAGTGCTGTTTATGATTATTCACCCTGTGTAACCATCTGGTAGTTTCTTGGCTAGACAGACCAGGAACTTCACTCAGAGCTGAAAATATCAGTAAACATAACCAGTATTTCAGGGGTTCAGTTTTCAGAGCAAAGGAACAATAGGGGAATGAAACAACTGATGTTCTATTGAGACTTAATGGAGACATGAAACCTTTTAGGTTTTATCAGAACAAGAAACTGGTAAACATGGTAACTTTCTAGGTATAACAAAGCACATATGGTCCATTTGCTACTTCATACTCTTATTCTTTTGGAAGTATTTATGCTTGCGATTTTAGTGACACATGCTACATATTAACTGAATTACACATAAAGAAATGAAAAGATGTACTATGTTTTGTCATGAGATCAAGTGTTGGACAGATTATTTTTTCTATCTGTATAATTCCTAGCAGGATGGTATCCTCATCCATGCATAGAGCCACCCAAGGGCTATAGCAATAAGTACTTGTATTTAAATGATTGGACCTACATTATTTTGGTATGTATTTAAAAGCTGGCCTATGGGGTACTGTAAAAGCCACTAGTTTTGACCCATATGTACTCCTGAAGGCCTTAGGAGGGAAAAATTATGGTTTCATTTTGTGTGAAGTTAGACTTCAGGACACTTGGCAGGCAGGCAATGTAGTAGAAGAATTTAACATAAATTGGAAGGCAATGCTCTGCAGCTCATTACCAGGGATCCGGGTTTTCCATTCCTTACAGAAAAACAGGGAAAACTACAGATTTCCCTTTTTTATCAGAGAAAATGCGGATTTCTTTTTTGCAGAGAAACCCGAGGATTTCCTGCTGTTGCAAAAACCTCTACAGGCTGGTTGAGCTTCAGCCTGCAAAAGCTGTTTGCAAACAGGGTGGGAAACCCTAGCCCTGCCCAGAAGGGCAGGGGGAAGGGAGGGGCCTGAGGCTGTCAGTCAGCCACACTTGGCTAGCTCAGCCTCACTCTTCACTCCTAGAGCCTGTAAGGTAAGCGGGGCTTGCAGGGGGCTGGGGGCACTTTAGTAGGGCTAGGAGGTTGTGGGTCATGGCTGGGGCACCAGCAGGGATTGGGGGAAGCCAGGAGCTGTGGCCAGCCCCACCCCATCCCCACCCCCACCCAAGCAGGCAGCAGCAGTGGGGGAGCCGGCTTCATGCTGCTTCTGCTGCAGCGGCCTGCTGTTGGGAGCAGGGAGTTGTGGACTTGGGTCCCTGGCCCCATATCCCTGGCAGCTGGGGTCCCCTCTGGCAGGGCTGGGGGTCAGGGGCTATGGGTGGGGGCAAGAGGCATGGGTAGGGTGTGGGGGCTGCTGTGGGGGCAGTGAGGGGTACCAGCAGGGCTGGGGGGGGTGCAGGGGGCTTTTAATTTTAATAACAGATTTGGGGGGTTTTATCAGAGAGATTGCAATTTTTTTTTTTGTCAGAGAAAACCAGGATCCCTGCTCATTACACCAACAGTAACTGCTCCGGTTATTTTCCTGTTTAGATAAAATTGAATACACAGGCCCAAATTCAGCTGTCATAAAAATGGGTACAGTTGTTACTAAATTCTATAGGCATTACATCTACTTGTACCAAAGCTGAATTAGGCCCCCTGAAAAATCACAGGGTCAGATCTTCATTTGTAATACGTTATTAGAAAATCTGGTTTAGATCAATGAGGCTAGAGACAGAAGTTATACATTAACTGGTTTAAGTTATCCGAAACTGGTGTAGACCTGTATCAGAATAGAAGTTAAGTGCACATAAACCTATTTCAAAATGGCTGAAACTGGTTTAAGATAAATCTCTTTGAATGTAGTATCAGACTTAACTAATTTGGGTGAAACTGGTTTATGAAACTTCTGTCTCAGACCCTTTGCCAGTTCAAGTTAAATCATAGCCTCCCAACATGCTTTGCAACCCTGGGCTGGGCTGCGCTATGGCTGGCCCTGCCCTTCTGCTCCCTAGCTGGAGCAGTGAAGGCTGGCTGACAAGGTGGGGGGGGAGGCGAGCCTGGCTGGGGACACAGTCCAGTCTGTAGGGGAAGGACTACCCCCCTTCAGGCAACTCCTGGCTGAGCCAGGGAGGGGGTTAGACACCCTTTCCCCTTTTCAAACTTACTGCTGGCTGCAACTGTGGACTACAAATCCCAGAGGCACCTGGAAGCAGGAAGAGGAAGTGATGAGAAACCCTGCAGAGTCCTGCTGATCACTGCAAATCCCAGAGACCTTGGAGGCAGCAGGCAGAAGAACACAGCCAGAGCCATGCTCTAGTGCCCTGCCCCCCACCGCCCCATCTCCTTGTCTGAGCCACTGCAGGCCTGTGGCTACATTTCCTGAATCAAAGGTAAAATGTCTTTTCACTTGTGTTTTAATTTAATGTGTGCAGCTTAGACTAACCTGCAAAGACTGAATCGATTCAGCCTTGGGCTTTTTGGCTGTTTGTACCTAGCCTGAAAGTATATAGGCTCCAAGGGCCAGGTCGGGATTGGTCACTTAAGCACTTCTACACTGGACTTCCAGTCCCTAATAATGAGATACCTAGCTCCAAAATAGCGATCCAGATAGAGAGTGCAATCTTTAGAGGGCATAAACAGAAATTGGGCAGAGAGGTGCCTCTGACAGGTCATGCAAAGAGCCCCAAGTCCCCTAGAGGTAGCCAACAGAAAAAAACTAGGCACTGGGGTGTGCCTGTCTGCATCAGGCATTTATCTCAGGCTGCACATTAGGTGCCTCTGTTCACTTGGGATCCACAGCACCTAGTCACCGATGCAACTGGGGGTTGGGGAAGTTCACCTTTTGCACAAGTCTCCCCTACAGTGGAGTGCCATTATGACTGGGCTACAGTAAGATTTCCTCTTGCTTGCTTTTCTCCTGGCTCCAAACCTTTTGCATTTCTACTGGTGTAGCAGCCCAGCTTCAGCAGGAAGGGTGAATAGTGCCCCCACTTTATTCTGAAGCCTGTGGTTAGGACACTTTCATGGAAAGTGGGGGAGAGAGGCTGTGGAGGGTCTAAGAGAACAAGCCCCTTTGGAATTTCAGGCAAAGTTTAGGTGGATCCTCAGTACCAATCTGGACCATAACAGAATTAAAGTGGGAGTCAAGGGTATCAAGTGTTCAAACTGGAATATTTCTAAACACGCACAGAAACTCCAGTGTATAAATGTAGGGAGCATTTTGGTCTGTGATGTAGAAGCCAAAAGCATTTAAGCACAACTTAATTTGTGACTGTGGAGCAAGGGCATTTTGAATTGCTCTTTGGCTCTGAAGTTCTGCCTACATGCCCCCAGGACAAATCTGGATCTGACTCCCAGTGCCTTAGTCCATGACCCACTGATTTCCTATACAGGAGACAGATGCCTAAATACCTCTGTGGATCTGGGCTTTTCTGTATTATGGCCACATTTTGACGGTACTGCAAAAGCTCACCAGTTTTCATGGGTATCTTAGCTTGCATTTTAATTTCTCTTTGATTACTTCCTCTTGTTTACAAGAAATCTCTCTCGTGGTGCACAGTACTTTTAAGAAGGCCTGAATGAATAAATTCCTTATGCATTCCAGAAAACTGACAACACTTGTTTCTGCTGATGGCAGCTTTTTGAGAACTGAATAATCCCTGTACTGCAAAGCACAGACCGTGGTTTAGTGTTCAGGACTTCACTAACAATGCACAAAAGGCTTACTACTGCACACAGCACAACTGGCTTTCCACTGTATATTCTTCAAAATGTGTGAAAACAATTCTGCTAGAAAAGTAAACTGGCAAAATCATTTTTAGAAACACTGTCAATGCTAAGGCTTCAGTCAGAGTTTTCTGCCTGTACCTGTCTTCCTATAAAGATCAAACAAGATCTCTTTTAAAGGAGTTCATGAGAGCCCTTGAGGATTGGGATCTAAGAACAGCAGTTCTAAGAGCAATTACAGCACACTGAGTGAACAGCATACCCCAAAGGTTTGAGTAGTTCAATATAGATGTATACCTATTGCCAAAAATATGGGTTTTCTGGGTAAAGATGGCCACAGGCTTCTGGGCCTTTGTTTAGGTCTGTCATATAAAATGCCACACTCTAATTCAGAAATGATATATTATAGGAGGGCCAAGTAGTTAGTTCTAAACAGTTTTGGAGGCACTAAATTGGCAGGCATGGTGCAAGCTTACCACCTAGTAAGCTAAACATTCTTCAGTTGGTGGTTTCACTTTGAAGCCACCTATTTGTAGAGGGCAAGAAGGTACAATTCCAAGAAAACAGACAATGACTTTTGGCACTACAGCAAAACTTGTCTGTATTAGTATTTCTGAACTTTGTATAACTTCCTGCACTTTAAAGTTGGAAAAGTAAAGTGATTGCTGGTGAATGTAGAGGGCTTAATTTGGGATGGCCCCTCAATGGTTGGGTTTCATATATGGAAAATTTATAAATTTGTTTTCCAGGTATGGAATCTAGTTACTGGAGGTTTGGCTTGGATTTGGGGTCATCTTGGTTTTGGGTGGGTGCTGTGGGAAAACAGGAAATGAAGACTATCTAGAGAATCTAGGGTGACCTGGTGGCTGCCTATAAGTATGTAAAGGCTGTGTATGAGGAACTGGGGGAACATCTGTTCACCAGAGCACCCTGAGGGATAACAAGAACCAATGGTCATAAACTCCTCCATGACCCTTTTAGGCCCCCTTTCCTGTCCTAGCCCCATAAGGAGCCCCTTTCCTGTCCTAGCCCCAAAGGCCTGGAATAGACTCCCTCCAGAAGTGGTGCAGGCACCCATTCTGAACTCATTCAAAGAACGTTTGGATGCTTATCCTGCTGGGATCCTTTGACCCCAGCTGACTTCCTGCCCCTGGTGCAGGGGGCTGGACTTGATAATCTCTTGAGGTCCCTTCCAGCCCTAATGACTATGAAATCTCATCAGCAAAGGCATTAGATTAGACATAAGTAGAAATATACTTAGTGTATGGACACGTGTGTACTCCATTCCTCTTTATTTTACGTAGCAAAAGCTCAACATAAAAATAATGTCAATTCTGTTTAATTTCAATGTAAATATGTGTATATTAACAGTGGCCTTAAACTAACATCATGAATCTGCCCTAAACCAAAAAAGGACAGTAACTCTTACGTTAAGGATGACATAAGATGCAAAGTAATCTGTGCTTGCATTATTGCATAATGATGTAGATGGGTATATAGTCTGTCTGAAACATGTGCTTTGAATAAAGATGGATCTTTATTCTGCCTCCACACAAATCCGTTGTTGACTTTAAAAGCAATGTTTGCAGTCATGCCCTGAGATCAGAAGCTCTTCAGACTATTTATTGTCAAGATGAATTCTGCTGCCATTTAAAATCTGTGAAAAGACATTAGTATGTTTTTCTCTTTTAAGATTGTTTTTATTCCCAAAGGACTGTAAAGCAGGGATCATGAGATCTTCTTTCTTGCTTTCTATATTAATCATAATTGTCTTACTGTTACCTTGTGCTCTTACCCTATTTATTTGTGAGGTTTCTTGTCTTGTGACATTATAAGAGATTGGGTTTTTTGTGCGACTTTATAAAGAGGGGCAGTCTTTTTCCTAAGAGTATGGGTGTAGAAACTGGCACAGTGGGGAGCCTAATCCTTGATTGTAGCTTCCAGTGTCATGGTACTAATAATACCAGGAAGAAGTGGACTGCATTACTCTGAATTTTGTGCATAAAGTATCTGAGTTATTTTGTTATTTATGGAACAATATAAATATGCTGTTCAAACTATGAATACAAATATTGTTTAGGTCCCATAATGAAACTCATATGTCTAGATAGATAATGTAGAACATTAATCCCTGGAAAATATTCAGTGTCACGGACCCCTGCATCTGTTCACAGGCCCACTAAAATCAACAGGACTCTACAGATTCAGGAATCTGACCAGGGTCGGATCAGAAGCAAATTGTGAATTACAAGACATAACTTGTAGATTTCTGGTCATTGACGTTATCCTGAAGAGCAAAGAGTATGAGGAAGAGCAGTAATATCCAGTGGTAGGTCTATTTGAGGCTCATAATATAGGAGTTGTGGTTTTTTTACATTTTGTGTCCAGTGAACAATGTTGCTAAGGGAGAACAACTCAGACTTACAGGCCTCTAGCAGAAATTAATTTAGTGGTGCGATTGTCATCAATCCAAGCAATCATGAGTCTTTCCATGCCACACAGATCTGAACAGGGATCAGATACCAGTTGCACCCCGTCTACTTCTCAGTGCAAGTGGAACCTGAGATCATTACCTGTAGCAGCTAATTAAAAGCCATGCACCCCTCTGGATTTGAACTTACTGTGCAGGGGGAGATGATGGACTCCTGCCTAGCACATGTAGAGTTGTGCAGTGTCAGCACTACAAGTAGAGCTGCTAGCAAGTGCTTTGAACTTGTTGTGAGGAGGGAGCCAGTCATTTCCACTGCCTGGCCCCCTGCAGACCCCCAGAAAATCCTGGTTGGATACCTTATGGTGCCCTGGTCTCCATGCTGACAACCAGCTATGCCAGGGCTGCCCCTCTCTTAATGTTGACAATCTGGCCACCTTCGATTTAAGGTGCCATACAAGCAACTCACAAAGACGTTCTGCATTGTGTGTGGAACATCTCTGTGGCTGGTTTGCCATTTTATACCACCACAGATTTGCTGAATATGTGGTATGTTGCCATTTGTGGTGCAGTTGACACATGAAATGCACCATAAATGTAACACCTCTCAGAGGCCACACAGTTCTGTTGTACTTGATCCGCTTATTACTAGGAGTTTTGGAGTGCTTCCAAATTAAACATAATTGGCTGCTTGGTCGACTGTGTGAACAAAGGAGCAATAGCACAGTGGAGACGAATATTAATAAATCTATGCCCAATAAATTAAACATTTTTTAATCTGGAGGACTAGATAATTTGCACCTGACAGTTTTTAATAGAAATGTCAGGGGAGTTCTGAGTTATTGATGTTTATTTTAACAATTTTTGAATACTGCAAGAGTACCAAGGAACTGGGGGGAAAAGCCTTTGTTTCAGTTTTTAAGTAGGGCAAACAAGATGGTCCAGGTTATGATAATCTAGCTAGCCTGACATCAGTCCTGGGCAAACTCAAGAAAGGCCATCAGGAAAATATATGGGATGCAAAGAATAAAGAATTGAAGGGCAGTAGCATCATTAATTCCAGATACCATAATTTTAGGGAAGATGCATCTTTCCAGACAAACTTGATAATATTTCAGATGAGATTACATTTTAGTAGATAAAATTAATAAATTATTTAGACTTCTGTAATGCATTTGTCCTCATACCACAAACCATTCTAATAATAATAAAAAAAGAATACATGATACAAAATCAATGTAGAACAGTTTTAAAGATTTAAACACTAGCTAACTGACAGGTCTCTAAAAGTAATTGTATAAGTCCACGTGCGTGTGCACCCCCCCCCCTTTCATCCACTGGAAATGAAAATCACAGGTACGTTTAAGGTACAGTAGTATTAGCTTTTTGGTGCAGCATCAGGGGAACCATTATGGGAACCTAGAAAGTATTGAATTCAAAGGCAAAATATTCATTAGTTGAAGTAGGGCCAAAATTGCATCCTTTCTTCCTCCTTCCATCCATAATTTTAAAATGTTTTTTAAATGTAAAACTTTTCAGAAAAATACTACAATAATGATTCAGCCTCTAGAAAACTTGCCTTATGTTGACTGACTAATAACCAAGAAAAATCTGAGGTGACTTGCTCACAGTTTTTAAGTATCTACAGAGAAAGATTTCTTATCATTAAAGGGCTCTTCAATATACCAGGCAAAGACATTACAAGATCTACTGAGCTTGAATCTTGAATTAGACAAATGAAGATTGAAAATAAAGAACAGATTGTAATGTGAGCATTTTAACCACTGTGATGGTTTATCTAAAGATACAGTGGTTTCTCCATCACTTGGACTGAAAGTAATTTCATGCCAATGAAGAAAGATACAGTCAGTGCATTTGGCTCTAGCCCTAAATCTGTTCTAAGGACCTACTCCTTGCTTTAATAGTGCTATTGGTATGAGTAACATAAACACATATCTATATATTTGCAGTACTGGAGTCTGTTTGGGAAAAGTATAACTCAAAAAAGATTTCAGTAATTATTGTAAGCATTTTAAACATTTTAATAACTTCTGATTTGAATGATCTCTGGGGATTTATGGTAACAAAACAGCTACTGCCATATCAGTGTGGGATGTGATGCTAACGTTGTCATCTTTGCTCCATTCCCCGTCCCCAAAAAGTGGTGTTGTATGAAAATATTTGTATATATTATCTCAGGGGTTTTCAACCTTTTTCAATAAGTGTACCCCCATAAGAGTACCCCTGGGGGCGCTGAGAAGCTGGGCACTGAGCGGGGGCATGGTGACCCTGTTCTCGCCCCACCCTGGCCCTGCTCCTGTGAGGCAGTGATGTGGGGTGGTGATGCTCCATCCCGCCCACCCCTGCATACCTCTTGGGACCTTTCAAAATTTCCCCTAGGGATACGGGTACCCCTGGTAGACAACCCCTGTATTATTTGAATGCAAGAAGTGGTCTTCAGAAAGAAGCTGTGAAATCAGTACTGTACTTTAGTTCAGACTAATACAATGCGTTTAAGGGGAGTAATATGTCAGAATGGAAAGACACTTCAAAGGATTTAAGTTGCCGTATTTGGGATCAGCTGAAACTTCTAATTGATCCAGGAGGAAATAATGCTTGTGTTAACTTATTCAAATCTTGTTAACAATGTTTCAGAACTCTTACATTAAAATCTGGGTCTTGCCTCAAGGAAATGAATATCAATAGAAAGATCTGATGGTATTATAACTCCAAAAATGTTCGTGCTTTTAGATTTAAAGCATTATTAAATGTCATTTCTTGGAGTGGAATTCAGTTTCAAATGGGTGTAGTATCAACAACTGCTATTTTCATTTAACCAGGGCTCTGTTTATTGTTGCATGGTAGCCTTGCAGAATAAAGACTGCACTATATAGTGATGAAAGGGAAGAACTAGAGAGGCCCTGGTATCCTTTGGCTAGCTATGAAATCCCAGGTCATAGAAACCCCAAATCTTCTCAAGTAGGATACCCAATACCAATTGCATGAACACAATTTTGAGCCATTGTGAAATATAGGACTGCAGGCCAGAATATGATCAGTGTTTTACTATAAAATATTTGTAAGAGATGACAAAATTTCAATAACATGAATGTATCAAACACTGTTGAAAGGTGCAGCTGGTCCAACAAGAGCCAAGCAGTAGGAAAGTCTCAGTAAAGTTAGTAATCATGTGCAAATATCAATAAATGGAGTTTGGATGTTTTAATTGTTTAAAATTTTAATTTTAGGGACAGGTAAATTAGTTATTAGAATTTTACGTTTGGATTATGACAAATGTCAAAAGAGCAGATTCGAAATCAGGAGACTGAGGGATAGATGAAAGTGTGTGTGTGTGTGTGTGTGTGTATCAGTAAAAAAGCCTGCTTTGTTGTAATTAAAGCCCTAGTTCTTGGGAAACAATTGCTTAAAAAAATTATTTACCTTAGGGTAGGTAGAGATGTCCTTGGCTATAGAGGTACTCTATTGTATAATCTGATTCAACATGGCTCTTAAGTGAGTAGTTCCATTGATTTTTAATGGAACTACTACTGTATACTTTAAATTTAGGCAAATGTTATATTACCTTGCTGGATCCAGAGCTCTTGGTTGGTACCAGTCAAGAGTTTTATGAGACAATATACTGCTATTGGGTAGTAGGCTGGTACTGACTTAATGTTTTTAAATAACGATTCCCGTTATAAATTGAATAGAAAAAACATCTGTCCCAGTAATGATTTCTGGTAAAAAGTCTGATTTGCTTTTGGAAATTAATTTGCTGTATAATAATCCCTTATGTAGATGATAATTTAAAAAATTATTTTAAACATGAAAATCAACACAGCGCTAGAAAAAGTACATTATAGAACAAGGGTACTCTAAAAGTAATTATTATACTGGATACGGTAGTGGATTTTGTAACCACCATTTCAGTGATTTTTGTTGTTGTTGTTATTTTGGTTTGTGCTTTATAAAACACACTTATAGACTATGTCAGCAATGTTCTTCCTCAGTTGCTATTGCAAAGACTATTTTTGCAGTTTATCACAAAATGCCAGATTTGCTCAGCATGTAATTTAATCTTATGCTTGGAAGCATCCACATTACTGGGTTATCATGAAATTATTCTTTAATAAAAATGTATGCTTTGTGATCTATATTTTATTAATTTGGTGAGTCAGTTTATCGATTGTTGCAGACGCCATGAATGTATAATTTGTCACAGTTATTGGTTGCCTGTCAGCAGTTACTAGCACCACAGAGTTCTTGGCTCTTGGGGCACCTTAGAAATATATCTTTCTTGATCTGCAAAAGAAAAGCTTTCTACTGTAAATTGTCATCAAGACTTTCTGTTGATACCACCTTCATCATGTATTACCCTGCATTAGGAGAACACTGTAAACACATGAGTAATATGACCTGTTCAAGTAGGAGTTCTTGACAAATGTAATTTTGATTCTGGTCTTCTCCCCCACCCCCCACTGCCACTTACTTTTTTCTGGAAGGAGGTGGAAGGGATGTATCATAAAGGAGAAAAACTCGAGTTTTTTTCATTCTTTTGTTCATTCCAAACCTGTGAGAGATTGTGGTCATTAGACTATGAAACACAAAGAAAATGATGAACTTTTGTATTAATTTTCCTCTGATTGGTAGCTTTCTGGTTTTAAAATTGATCATTCAGGAGCTGTGTGTATTGAATAATTCATTTTTAGAATGAGCTATTAGTGGATGACGTTTTACGGAGAAGGGATCTAATATTGAATGTGTAGTGTCTGATTTGTAAAAACCAGAAAAAAAATTGGTAATGCAGGTATTTTTTCTTATGTTGCTAGTATTTAGCTTATTGGTTAAGAAGATGTTTCATATTATTTAGAAATTTCCACGTAGTAGGTAACTAAACTGCATTCTGTCACTATAATGCCTTTCTTTAAAAAAAGGCCAAGTTGGATGTATTGCATAATCTGTTAGAATCTGTACCTGTTTTCCACACATTGATATATATACATATATATATATATTTTTTTTTTTTTAAATGTGGTAAGCAGCCCCTATGTTCTTTCTTCTGATCCTGAATTTTATTTGGATTTAAGTTTTAATTTTCTCCATAAACTGACCTTTATGCGCTTCCCTAAATATTTGCTGACTCTGACACTACATGGGAATCAGTGTTCATTTTCAGTACAGAGAGTTCTTTTCTCTATATATATATATAATGCAACTGCAGCAGGGCCTCCCAAAGTTTTTATATAAATGTGTGTGTGTGGATGTGTGTGTGTGTGTGTGTGTGCGCGCGCGCGTGCGTGTGTGGGTATAATATTTATATGTACTGGTAATATACATATCATGTAGGACGTGAAAGATTGCATGCTGAATCTCGTACCAAAAAGAATCTCGGTAGAGAATATTAAGGCAGGCTTTTATTTTTCAATCTTGTCTAGTTTATAGTGTATTAGCCATCTCTGAGAGGGGCTTTTTATTTCCCCTCCCCCAGCCTTTTGCTTTCTGACTGAGTAATGAGCTATGATATGGTTGGATAGCATCCAATGTTAGGTGCTTGTGATTGGCTAAGTTGGAATGCCTGTATACACTGATTGGTCTTGAGCCGCTTTGCTTCATATTTTCACAAGCACTAGCATATTCTGGTAGAAAAACTGAAGGTGGGGATGCAAGGTTTGTATCATTTTATCTTCTCTTTTCATTCTTTCAGATACATGATCAGCAGTAAATGGTCTCCTGTGATTGTCATAATGAGGCTGAATTCATTTTTATGATGTGAAAAGCTTTGGGTGGGGTGCCTCTGATCCCACGCTGGGCAGTTCTGCTGCGAGTGTGTTATAAGAGGATGAAAAGGGGGTGGCTTGTATATTTAATAAGCACAAGCTGTGCCAGGATTGAGCTGTTATTTTCTGCTTTTCTGAACTCTGAGGCACAGGTTTGTCTGCATAAAAGGACATATCCTGATTTGATCCATTGTTGTGAATCAGAGGTCATAAATATTTTTCATGCGTTTGGAAATGCATCGATTTTTTTAAAGGGATTCTTTGTTGTATGAATAGAAACCCTTTATGTAAATGTCCGTATGAGGATATACAAAGGCTATTGTTCAGCAGAAGTTTGTGCAGGGAGCTTGCCTCTAGGGCAGGACTGGGACAGCCCCATGCAGAACGATAACAGGAGCTGATTTCTTCCTCCTTGTTCAGAGCATATATTACTAAAATGTGAAAGGCTAACAACAGGGTTTAATTAAACTCTTTTTATGGGGGGGACCCATTGTGATTTTTATTTGGAAAAAAACCAACTATTTATAGTGTCTTTGGTTCCAATTTGCACTAGTGTCCTGAGGAGATATTGTATGCCCAATTTGGATATTATTGTATCGTCTTATTTAGTGTTAGTACCACACACCTTCAGGGGTAGAAAATTGACCAAAAATAACTTTATGAAGGCTGAATTCATTAGTGCTGTGTATATTTTAAAGCGGAGAGTAATTTAAACTGTAATTTGACCACACATAGACACTTTGCTGGAAAACCAAATTCCTTTAACTGCTATGTTGAAAATGGGTTTTGCAGTTTCACATTGTGTACTTTTTCTATAGAATCTGATAACAATTTACAGTTTGTTAGAAATTAACTTGTTTGTTGTTATCTGAATGCATCTTACCTTTATTTAAACTTGAAACAAACTCCAAAAATAAAAATAAAACAGAATAGAAATTTTAAAAGTTTGCTTGATTTCTTGTTGTTGTTCTGACTTGTTGCAAGTCCATTTTATAGTATGAGGACAAATGCTATATATGGCACCTATGTTTTGTACCTTATTTCTGGTTTTGTCATTTTTTTCTGGAGAGTTGGATGGTAAACTGGCGAGATGATGTTAATAGTGTTTATTATACATGCATGTCATATGAATAAATATGTTCTTTCAATGAGCTTTATGCTTTTTGACCTGTCATCTTATAGGAAGGTTAGTTCTGAAATGGGTATTTTTTAAGGAATGAAATATTTTAAATATTTTGTAGCATCATACTTTGTCTGGCATTTTAATTTTGTTTTGCAGTATAGGTGACTGTGAAAGCATATATTTAAACTCATTTAGTATCCTCAAACTTGGGTATTCTGTTAGAGCAAATGTAATCTCAATCCTTTGTTATTCAATCAGCACTCATACCATTTCAGTGATATTCCCAGACACAAGAAATGGTTGAAGTTGCATTGCATTCACAAATTGATTTCTATGACACGTGCCAAATATAACTTATCCACATTAAGGGCCTAAGCCTGATAGTCTTTTCCAAGCCACTGAAAACATGACTTACTGGGGTTTTAATGTGCCCAAGTTAGGAAACGGAGGTAAATATGTGGCTTTGTTGAAATCACTTGGAGCTTTGCCATTGATACTTTAGAGCCGGTATTTACCCCTAGCAATTTAGGGCCAGATCCTCAACATTCTTGTTAATAAGCTGTCCATTAATTTTTACTTAATTACTCAAAATTGTGTCTAAATACCTTTGTGGATCTAGGCCTGACATTTTTCCTGCACCTAACCCTTTGCTTTGGTTCATAGCTTGGGCCAATGTGGTGCAGCAGTGGAGGCACTCTATGGCTGCGAGTGTAGACATTTTGTTCCCCAGGGACAAGTAGCAGTGGCGCACCTTGTGCCACTACTACTTGTCCCTGGGGAGTGCCTGTGCACTGGCGCATGGCGGGTTACCCCAGGCGGGGTAGGGATGGGTGAGCCCTGCAGGCCCCAGCATCTTGCCTGGGAGCTGGGGAAGCTGCAGCTGTGCCGCATCTGCATCTGGGAGCCTGGCGAGCAGCTGGAGTGTGGCTCTGGCCAGCCAGGCTCCAGTTTTGGGCAGTGCTCACTGCTACCACCTGTGCTGCCCCACTTTTTTCCACATGGATTTTTTTTTTTACCCTGGGATCTCCCGGGGTCAAGCCCCTGCCCCCCACACTGCAAGGGAATACCTGAACGTGCAGTGTGTAGTGCCACAGACAGGTCTGCCGTGCTTGTCTGGACATGGCCTATAGTTTTTATTCCCGTCTCAGAGTGGGAGCAGACTCTGCACTTCTTCCCCCTGCAATAAGCATGGTGTGGGAAGTAAGCCAGAGACTCTGCACTGCTGCAGATTAACTGATCCTAACCTCTTATGCAGTCTCAGCTGTGCACTGGTAACAGGGAACCAAACTGTCCAGTGGAAGTGTACCTTCCTGTAATATCAAAATGATGTGCCTTTTATAAAGTAACAGTAATAAATGACAGGAGCTGCACCTGTTCCATTCATTTATTATGAATTAAATGTTTTATTTAATACCTCTCAGGTTTCTTCTATTTAGTGTTAAAGCAGATGACATTCGCGTTCAAAGAAAACAGAGTTATTTCATTAGTTAAAGGGTAAAACCCCATAACATTTAGCACATAGGCTGTATTTAATATACATTAGCATTCTTTTTGTCTATGTACTTGCATAAAACAGTCCTTTCAGAATTTCTTCAAAGACTATCAAAAAGAACACTGTAAGCAATGATATGTTTGGGAGATTTCTAGTGCAAGTGGAAAATGAGTGAATAAAGGGCTAGTAGCTGCTTTGCCAGGAAGAAGCAGCAGGTTGCTTCTCTGCCCCTGGAGCCCTGCTTCAGTACTTGGAGCAGTATATGCTGACGCGTGCATTGTGGGAGGAAGGGAGCAAAACTGTAGCTGTTCCTGCTCACCTGTGTGAGAGAGGAAATATCAACTCTGCAAAGCTTGCTTCTCCTTCTGGGCTGTTGCCCAGGACATGGGTACCTGTAAGGCCATGATAGTTTGGCATAAAGTTATATATTTGCTCTCTCACACACTCGCACACACAGCAATACGTTGTTGTTGTCTAGATTTCGAATTTGACATTAGTAATGATGTCTTGAACTCCTCTTCTCACCCAAGCATTCAGTTAAAGTATTGAGAACATCTGATGTACCTAAAGGAATGGCTGCTATGCTAAGAGTTCAGAGGAAGAAACAGCAGTTTCCTTTACTTTCCAAATAAGATGAATAAAAAAGATACTATATATTTTTCCTTAGGTATACTAGGCACTAGTAAGATCTAATTAATATTTACTTTTCCAAAATATCAGTCATGAACAGAAAAAAATAGGTTAGAAGTAATATTTCCAGCCAATTGTATAATCTCGGTAATTGTCTCCCACTATAATACTAGGATCATAATTTAGGCTTCAGATCATTCAATGATCTCCATATGGGCACAGAGGTTCAATTCTTATGGAGCTCCTTGTAGGATCAAGGCCTAAGCAAATGCATAATTTAATTTACAAGTGATCTGATTGAGATGGTACTCACACAATCAAAGGTACCCATATGCTTAACTGTTTTCAGGATCTAGGACATAATTGGAGTTAGGGTAGGGGGTTGTTTGTTTTTATTTTTTGTAGCTGGCAAGGTTATTAGATAACTGCTTTCTATTATACATGATACTAGTTGATGTTTGTGATTTCTTTATGTTAATTTTGCTGGTAAGTTTCATCTATATATGCAGTGTTAATTTTAGAAGTATATGTGTAAATACGGAAGTTGCCATGTTAACTTAGAACAGCCTGGCCAGTAATTACGTTCTGTGATTTTTATAAATGCATAGAACAATCACAGACTATTGAGGTTAAAAGTTTTTAAAGATTTGTGATTCTCCTGTTTCATTTAACAGTCATGTGTTAATGTTATCACCAACCTCTATCTCAGATGTTACCAATTTAGGATAAAATGTAATATATTAAATTTTTTTATGTTAGGTTTTTTCTAAGTGGAAAAATAATTTGAGTAGTACAAGGAGCTTTATGGTCCTTTTGTCACAATTTACTATGCTTATGAAAAATGAATTTACATAACATCTGTCTTTGAGGGCTTGTGTTTCTGTCTGCTTCATTTGGAAAGCTGGAGCATTATATCAAGAACATTACGGCAGGAATGGTATAGTGGGGTGGATGGTGGGGAGAGCATTTGGAGACTGGGGAGCCAAGGAAATTAAAAACCAGTGTTCAGGGAGTATTTTATTCATCTTTATGCATAAGTTTCCCATAATGTCAAAAATGTTATGCAGTAGATGCATGCACTTTTCAATATGAAAACCATTTCTATTTCAGTTGCTCCCTCAGGCCTCACAATTTTCCCAACATTTTGTTGCTCCTTTCCCCTTTAATTCCTTCTCCTGAATATCCTCTGGCCTGTACCCTACCTCTTACATTCATAGCTGATGACTTACTAAGGAGTGCAGAATGGCTGCAACTGTGAAGCTCCAGTGGAGCAAATGGCCTTGTTCTGATGCATGGAAATTAGGGCTAGGTATGTATGTTATACATAATCCTCACTAAGGAATCAGAATTTGAACTAAACCCATAACCATACAGAAGTTCAGGGCAGAACCGGTCTAAGTCCTAGATTGATATTGAATCTAGTTAGTTTGCTGTCCTCTGGCATCCCAGGGTCCTTTGTGGGCTCCTGCTAATCCCTCCTCATAGGGAATTGTGCTGGAACATGGCCCATGCTCGGCTACTCTGGCTGAGCACCCAGCTGGTCCCACCCCTGTGCTCTCATAGAGCAGAGTCAGCTCCATACCTGACTATGACAGGGTGAGGAGGGGTGCTAGCTTGTCCCCTCTAGCCCACTTGTCCCCCCTTAGTCCATGCCCACTTGTGGGGGGGATGGGGGTCCCTGGATCCCACCCAGGGACCTCTACACCCCATGCGAATGAATTCAGAACCAGGGAGCAGGATGTGCAGCTCCCTCCATTGCGTGTCTGCAGCTGACAGATGCCTGTGGCTGATAGAGGACTGGCAGGGGAGGGGGTCCATGTGCCTGGCAAGCAGTCAGGGGTGGCCTGGCTGCTTGGTAGTGCTTGGAGGTGTGCAAAAGCACCCCCAACCTGCTGGCCTTGGCCAGTGCAGGCAGCCTGAGTATCCCTCCCTCCTCCCATCAAAGGGCAAACTTGTGTTCTGTTCACTACTGAACTAACCTAGTTCACTTAGAGAAACCTGCAAAAGTTTGTTTGAATCTGTCTTGGGCTTTTTGAATATCTGTACCTAACCTGGAGGAGGAAGTCTTTCTGGGTGTCACCTAAAGTGTTCAGGGAAAGGCATTCCAGTGAGGTCAAGCCAGATAGTTCCAGGATATGGAATTTATCAACACGGCTTATACCTTCTTGTGCCCCTTCTTTGCATGGCATGAATGCTCAGTCTACTACTTAAGGACTACTAGGTTTTCAAGTACATAGGGTTGAGTATAATTTTCTTTATTTATAATATATAAAACAGTAAATATGCACACACATACTTGCTTCACTTATTTCATAGATTTCATAGACATTAGGAAGATCATCGAGTCCACCCCCTGCCCCAGGGGCAGGAAGTCAGCTGGGGTCAAAGGATCCTAGCAAGATAAACACTGAAATGGTTCTTAAAAGAGTCCAGAGTAGGTGCTTGCACCACCTCTGGAGGGAGTCTATTCCAGGACTTGGGGGATTAAACGGTTAAGAAGATTTTCCTTATATCCAGCCTGAAATGGAATTTGTGACTATTTGACCTTGTTGTCCCTTTCGGCGCTCTGCTGATGCACGCCCCTTATATACTTATAGGCATTCACCAGGTCCCCCCTGAACCTGTGCTCTTCCAGGCTGAAGAGTCCCATGGCTCACAGCCTGTCACCATAGGGCCTGTTCTCCTGCCCCCAGTCCATGCGTGTAGCTCTCCTCTGGACTCTCTCAAGCTTTTCCACATCCTTTTCAAGTTGTGGAGCCCAGAATTGGATGCAGTACTCCAGCTGCGGCCTCACCAAGGCCGAGTACATCGGGAAGATGACATCCTGGGATTTGCTTGAGAAGCATCTATGGATGCAAGCCAGAGTTTTGCTCGCTTTACCAGCTGCAACATCACATTGGTGGCTCATATTATATTGTGGTCAGTCATGACCCCCAAGTCCCTTTTGGCCGTGGTGCTAGCAAGCGTAGCACTGCCAAGCCTATAAGCGTGCTGCAGGTTTTTTTCCCCAAGGTGGAGTACCTTGCATTTTTCAATGTTGAACACCATCAGGTTTTCATCCACCCACTTTCTGAGTCTGTTGAGGCTGGCCTGGATCACCAGCCTATCCTCCGGTGTGGACGCTCTACCCCAAAGTTTGGTGTCATTGATGAACTTGGTCAGTCCGCTTCTGATACCAGTATCTACATTATTCAGTATTATAATCATCAATTCTTTATTTGTTTATATTTTGATAGCACATAGAAGCCCCCACCCCTCACTCTGATGTGACCTCTGCTCCTGCAAGGCTTGCCCCAGTGCCAGCTTGGCTTGTCACAGACAAGGATTCCCATTATGCATGGTGCTATACAAACAAAGCAAAGAAGACTGGAGTTTCCAAGCTTACAATGTCAGACAAGAAACAGCAGATGGAAAGAAATGGATGGGGGGAGCACAGGGAAACAATGGCAGAATACTGGTTACTGTGATGGGCACTGGTCTCTACACACTAGGAGTGTAGGTGCTGTCAAGTTTCTTGTAAGTACTAAAACAATGTAAAGCTTTCCAGATGGATTTAAAGGAAAACAAGCAAGTGGCTTTGAGGATGTTCGAGGAGCTTCTCTTAAGTGTGAGGGGCTCATCAGGAAAAGGTATGAAGGTATTTGTTTGAATCAGAGGTAAAATAGGCCAGGATGGGCCTTGATAATGATTAGAGCTCTCAACTCCCAATCTTCATATGCCACCTCTCCTTTTTTGATTGTAAGTTTTTGCGGGGCAGGGACAATATTTTCATACATGTTTATACGGTGCATGAGGCCTCTGAGCCTGACTGAAGTCTTTGGATGTTGTTGTAACATGCAAATTGTGGGGGATGTAGCATGTAGTAGGGATATTCTTTACTGTTTGTGGAAATCATTTTTCTGAAAGGTGCACAATAAATAGCTCTTTAAATGGTACCTCTGATTAATTAAATGATACAGCGTTATAGTGGAGATTTGGTGTGATGCATGGACAGCCTATACTGATGTGCATTATCTGAGAACTCAAACCAAGTGTGCTTATATTGTATAATTTGAGAAACATGGTATGAATTATATCATTAAAGGGTATAGCATAATCCACACACAGTAGAGGTAGAGAGAGGTAGTTGGACTTGTTAGTCTGAAGTCAGAGAGAAGGCAGGGAAGAGGTACTCCCAGAACTAGGCATAAGCAAGATGGGCACCGAGGCGGCATGCCAGGATCACCCTAATCCGTGCAGATTCCACATCCTAGCATCATTGCCAGGCCAGAAACTTCAAAACAGTTCTCAGCTGCTTTTGCTGTAAGAGCAACAGTGCCAGGCAGCAGAGCATGGACAGCGGCAGCAGTTCAGCCAGGACTGTTTCAAAGTCCCCTGCTTTTGGACCCATGCCTACTCACCCCCATGTCTCGAGACCTGTGCCTCCACTCCACACCCTGCCTTCTGCCCGCACCCCCACCCCTCACTCTCATGTGACCTCTGCTCCTGCAAGGCTTGCCCCAGTGCCAGCTTGGCTTGTTATGCCACTGGGTGCAGCTTTAACTGAATCGGAGATTCATAAGCTTTCATGAACAGCCTCTCAGGGCTTTGTCATGGGTTATCTGAAAACCGACATGCAAGCACTTAGAACAGAAGCATTCATCTAGTATCCTCTAAACATTTTAAAGATAAGCCACTCAAAAAGAAGTTTATCTTGGAAATGTTTTCCCCATGCCCTTCCAGGATATTGTTTGAATGATTGGGGCAGTAAAACACTTTACTTTCATTCCTCCGTCATCCCAAGGTTCACAGCTCCCAGCCACTCTACCCATTCTCACTCTACTGCTCCCCCCCCGCCACTCCTTCCCACTGAGAGTGACTCCTGAGTGGCTTAACTGCAGAAACCATGGAGCTGGGAAAGCCTGCTTCCCCAGGTCGCAAGATCTCGCTGCTGGCACACTCAACATCAGTGAGACCCGAGAGCCCCAGGGAAGCTCTGGGGTTCTGGGGCAGCTAAGCTGTGGCTCTGCACTAGCACCTGTTTCATCAAGACCAGAGCATCTGGGGGAAGCTGCTTTCTTGGGGTGGTCTAGTCTAGTCTAATCTAGTCTAGTCTTGCTGACTCACGGTACCTCCGTGCTTGTTAGCGCACAGCTGCCATGGCCTGGCGAGACCAGAGACCGAGCAGCTTACCCGCAGCTCTCTGGTCTCACTTGAGCCTCTGGGGTTTAAGCCCTGCTCTCAGCGCAGAGCTGCGGCCTCGCTTTCAGAGAGCCCCGGGGAAGCTTCTTCTGAGCTACAAGCTTGCCTCCCATCCTCCTACCTGGCTGCTGTCTCCTGCTTGCCAGGCCCTCCAGCGGCAAGTCACAATTGTGCATGTCTGAAACAATGTGGAGCCTTCACCTATGACTGCTCTAAAACCTCCCTAAATTTGACATCGCTGTGCTCCATCGATTTCTGGCATTATAGAGGTAACCTGTGACAAAGAAATCCCTGCATCAGATGCTATGAAAGGGCATGCAGAGAGCAGATGGAGTGATTTTAAATAGAAAAGACAGAGAAGGGGATGGGAAGGGGAGAAGAAAGGAGAGAGGGCAGTGCTGAGAGAGGCCAAGTGGGTGAAGGGGACAAAAGCAGCACTCCCTTAGGGATAAAAGGGTCATAAAAGCTAATTCAGGTAATCGGGTAAGAATCTGTAGTCCCTGTATAGACCATACGTAGTACAGACCAGTCTGCTGACTTTTGGTTGCACACTGTCACGTTCAAGTTGATTTTTTAAAATTCTGTTCTAAGAACAGTTATTCTGAGGTCAGCGATGGGATGTCCATGTCCACGGAGGCTGAAGGAATAGATTTAAAGTTGCAAGTAGAAACTTAATTCCCCGATTCTTTGCTTAAGATCCTCATCCTTTTGCTGTTTTTTTAATTTTGTAATTAATGTTCCCTAATAAATTGGGTATGTTGTTCCTATCCAGCACACCATTAATATATGCTTATTGACTTGTCTTTTTCATTTATGTTCTGCTTTCTGCTGCAATCATAGTAACTAAGGAGGAAACAATTACTTTTCAGTATGTAAGCAGAGTAAAGCTAAATGGAAAAGTATCAGTTTGAACGCTGAAAAGCATTTCCCAAAATAGCTTCGATTATTTGATTTGGAACTGGTAAATATAGGTGGACATTGCTAGATAATGAGTCAGATACCACCATGTTTATTCATGGGGAAATCAATGAGGCGACTCATAAAGCAAGATTCACTCCAATGAAAGGGTGGCCATATTTGGCCTTGCCTGGTTTATTTAGAGATTTTTAGAAACTGAAATCAAATTAACATTATCAGCAGTCTATCATGATGAAAGGATGTAGTAAGAAATCCCTATTCATATATTTAGTTTAGTATTCTATTGACTGTTGACAGGCAGCTTTATTGCAAATTGTTATTTTATTGATATTTGCAAATTATTAAAGTATTTGATTTGTCAAGACATAAGCTTATTTGCTACACGTAGTTATCATTACAGAAAAGTATTGTCATATACTATGAGAGAAGCATTTTAGTCTGATAGCTAAAAATATGGGGGGAAATGTCAGAGCTTTAGTTAAATTTCCAGGTCTGCCATTGATTTAGGCAAATCTTTTAATCTTTCTCCGCTTCATTCTTTCCCATTTGTAGCACAGGAATACACATAGTACACAAGGTTTTAAGGCTTATTTAATGTTTCTGAGACACTTTGAGATGCTAACCATTAAGTGCTATACTGTTGTTCATGAGTGGATTCTCTGTTGTCTTGTGGTGCTGTATTTTTATTGTGACTTCAACATTTTTTTTTAAATCATAAACTTAAAAAAAATTAGAAGCAATCTTCTTTTGAAAACTACACACTTCAAATAGTCTGTGTGAAGGCTTAACTTTACTAAGTAAAATATTAGATTAGAAAGATAATATTAAAGTAATATACATTTATTGCCAAAGTTTTAAAGAAAGTTCAGCTGGTAGAAGTCGCAAATTAAGCATGTAGAACTAGAATAATTAGAAGTGGTTTTAGGCATCAGATGCCTTCTATAGGTACAGAGATTTTTTTCTATTTTTCAGCTAATTTATCTAGTTCATTTAATGTTGAAAAAGTGATTAGATGTTAACGGTGGAAACTACTAATTTTAATAACTTGAAAGGTATGATAACCAGGAATAGATGTTTCACTTGATAAACTATGGGTATTATTTCCTCTGTTTGATAAATCAGTTTTGAATGCAAACTCCATTAAGGTAGATTTATATAATCAATAATTTATAGTTATTTTTAAAATCGCTTTTAAAAGGATGTTTTTGTGCATTTTTCATTGAATTTCAGTTTCCATCCAACTTCGAGTTTGATACAACTCAGGAGTAAAAAAACCAATCAAACAAAAAGTAATCACCACCTAGCACATTACCGTTTTTAACATATAAAAAAAAATAACTTGTATAGATAATATATCCCTTTTCTTAGGGGCCAGGTGCAGGTATTATACTTTTACTAGTATAAGTGCCCGGAAACCAGTCTAAACCTTTAACGATATGAAAGTTCAGCGCACAGAGATTGGTTTAAAGATAGACCTGGATCGATGTGCACTCAAACATAATCGGTTTAGGTTGGAGTGGTGCATCAAACTTCTGCACTAGATCCCTTATCACTACATGTTAGGCTGCTGTCCTCGGGCATCCCAGGTGCCTTTTTGGCCTCCCGTTACCCCCCTCACAGGGAGGTGTGCTACCACTCGCCCTGCAATGAGCTGGTGCGGCCAAGCACCCACCCGGTCCCATATCTGAGCTCTCACAGAGCTGAATCAGCAGAGTTCCTGATCATGACGGGGGAGGGGGTACTCAGCCAGGCTCCCTGGGACTGTGCCCACTTATGGGGGATTTGGGGGACCCTGAGTGGGTGTGTGGGAGCCCACACAAAGCTTCTCATGCCCCCTGCGAACAGGCATAGCCGCAGAGAACATGCCTGGGCTGCAGGGGATGGGTGACCTACCTGCAGTTGACCGACCCTGTTGCTGATGACAAGGGAGAGGGAGGAGGCATGCTCCCCTGTGCCTGGCAGCCAACCAGGGGTGGCCCAGCTGCTCGGCTGTGCTTGACTGAGCTCTGCAGTCTCTCGCAGCCTGGAAAGCCCACTGGGAGGCGTGCAGGAATGTCCCCAACCTTGGCCAGTACAGGCAGCCCAAGTGCTCCCCTCACCAAAGGGTGAATGCATGTTCTGTTTGCTCCCAAACTAACTTATGCCACTTAGAGAAACCTGTGTAAGTCTGATAGATTCTGCCTCAGGCTTTTTGAACATCTGTACTTAGCCAGTGAGAAGCAATATTGAATTATACCAGCCAATGAGAATCAGGCTTTATTTAGGAAAACAGCTTGGTTTTCCATTTTTTGTTAAAACTGGTTACTTGAATGAAGAATTCCAGCTGGCTGCTTTAAATCATGACTAAGATTCCTGGTATTTCTTCATTTTAAATCAATCCATCTGCATTTTCTTTTCTTTATATATATATATGAAGTTGCTATTGACGATTTTAACATCATCACCATAGTTATAAACAAATTAGGAATGCTAATGTGGTTGTTCCAGCAATATTTTAATACAGATAAATAAGGTCTGGCAGAAGATGTTTCTAGTGTGTAGCCATGTGCTCCTATATCCTCTCAGCATATGAAGAATATTTGTAAAGGTATTCTTGGTTGAAGAGCATTTATGTTATGAAGCACTGAAGAGCTGGTAATTTTTGCCTTTTGCTGTTGTTGATTAGAAATGCTACTAAGAATAGTAACTGAGAATATTTAATAGATGATAGATAGCTGCAGCTACGCTGCATAGTTATGAGAGTTCCTGAAATGTTTTGTTCGTTTGTTGAGCTGCTTAACAAAAATAACTAAAGCATATACAAGACAAATTTACCTTCTATAGTGTGAGTCTTTTTGTTGTTGTTGTTGGAAAAATGTAGTCCTATGTAGTCCAATCCAATATTGCGGAAAAGGTTCCAAGGAAAAATTTCCAGAGGGATTTCACTGTAAAGAGCCTCCTAATGCTGTCCCAAATGCAGAAAGGAGGGTGGCTTTTGCCCTGTGTCCCCATGGACTTAACTAGAGACTTTTCACCTGATGTAACTGATGTTCTAAGACAGGGCAGGCAATTATTTTGGGCAGAGGGCTGCTTACTGAGTTTTGGCAAGCCATCGAGGGCCGCATGATACACAGCCAGGGGCAGATAAATATCAATTTTCTAAATTTTTTAGGGGCCCCGTGGGCTGGATAGAGTGGCCTGGCAGGCCGCATTTTGCCCACCCCTGTTCTAAGATGTGGTGGATCAGTTGAGAGCCACACCAAGCCAGAGCCATGCATCAAGAAGTCACATGCGTTGACATGATCGCTGGTCTCCAGCAGTAGATTTTGTTCGAAGCACACTGCCAAATCGTGCCCCAAGGGGACTCTCTAAAAGGGCTGTACTCTCTATTATCCTTAATGTCTCAGGAACAGAGGAGAAATGACATGCATCCTACATTAATCTCTCCACTCTTCCCTTTGGCCCACACGTGCTAAAGTATTTTCCAATAAGCATTCCAATAATTCGTGTGAACCAGTGCCAGAGGTGTGTTTTGTAGAAGTGGTTGAGCAATTGTCTCATTTTCTTTAGGGAGGGGAAAATCTCCATGTAAAGGTTCTGCTCTGTGCACTGATCACCATAGATGATTGGGCTTTAATTGGGCCTTAAATTGCACTTTCCCTGTTTTGCTGACACAGATGTACGTCTGTTACAGGTTAGTGGAACAATGACAAAACTGCTGTAAAATTATTTGCTGCAAATTAAAATAAGGGGGAAAATGGAGGGTTCATAACTCTCGGTGCTTTTATGTTTGTGTGTGTTTTTTTTTGGGTTTTTTGTTTTGTGGAGATTTTATGGTAGCCTGAAGGCACTTCCATGGAAACTAGGACTTTAAACACTATTATTTTTGCTTTGAAATACTTTGATATTTATACAAAGTATTAAATTACTATTGAAAATGATTTTTATCCCATCTGAACCATAGTTTGTTTGGTTTTTTTGCTTTCCTATCTTTGAGGTTTTTTCATGTTGGAAATAATTTCCAATTTCCATTGTAACACACTAGCATCATACTCTGAAACGAAAGAGCAAGGATCGGGTGTCCACCCTGCTCCTTAAGTTTACTATAGCTTGCTGAATTGCACAGAAATTTAATGCGGCACAATCTATAGGTACCCCCTTCAATGACTAATATGTCAACAGAGGCTTCATGTAAATCATTTGAATGACCTACATATGCACGTGTTTTCATGATTTTTGTGGGCCAAAACCAGGATCTATTTGTGCATTTTTATGTATTTGTCCTCATTCAGTTAACTGCTTGTTGCTAGCAGTTCTGGCACATCCCATTGCTCTCTGTAGAGTACATGCTGAGAAAAGCCTATTTCCAGAGGCAAACAGTTAATCCAGCTCAGAGTTGGATTAACTCTTGCAGTAGCTCATGATAAACATCTGTTGCAATATTCTCACATGGGAGCATTGCTTTCAAAAGTATTTAGTACACATTCTGAACACATTTACTGTGCTTGGGGGGTTTTTTTTGTCTGCCGTGCTTATAGAGTTGAACTCTTGAAGTCCGGCATAAAGTCAAGACAAACAGATATCTTATCTGAGCAGCCTGAGTAAAAGATAAAAATGATCTTATGGTGTCCAGGAAGACAACTTCTCTTTGAATTTAGCTGTCATGTCAGAGCCATCAAATATTTCTTATTGAAGCACAGGCAATAACAAAGAGACATGTGCATGTGTCTAGCAAAAATGAGCTTTGGGAGTCAACTTCTGGGAGTGCTGCCATGCGTGTCATTATTTTGGGCTTGTTTTTTTTAGAATAGTCAGTTGAGTCCTTTGGACAATGTTGGAATGAGCCATTTTCCACATAGCTCTCACAAAGCCCCGATTGACTTGTTGCTCTGTACTAGTGGGGAAAAGTGAGGTGTCATTTATACCTGGAATCTAAGTCTGCATGCAGTATTCAAAGACTTTGGCAAGTAGAACTGATTGAACTTTTGAGGAAAGTTTTTTCCGCTGAAGTCTCTTGGTGTATTAAAAAAAAAAGTCTAGATTGTTTAAGAGCTAAATAACAGTAATCTCCACTGTTTACTTCGAAAATTCGTTTTTCAAGAGTGGTTAGTTACTATATTTGAGAATCAGTGGTCAAAATGAATTTCAATAGGCTTATGCCAAAATGTCAGCAAATGACATGTCAACCCTTCCATTTTGCTGCTTTCAAAAAGAATGAAAAGTTAGAGACATATTTATATTTTTCAATTCTGAATGTTTCCTTATGAACAAAAGAAACATTAGTTCTGTTATGTTAATGGAAAGGGCACTTTTCTACCCAACCATGGAGAGACATTTTTCATTTTTACTTTCACTCATGTGGCTCAGTTTATTTATGGGCTCCCTATATTTATGATAGTTTAAAGCCTATTTCAAATCCAAGTGATTCAGTTCCCTCTGAGGAGGCAGATTTGATTCTGAATGTAATCAGAATTGATGATGCCTTGCCCATACTAAACCGACAGGTGTAGATCACAAAACAGAGGGAAGATTATGTGCAAGTTAGACTGCTGTTATAATTAGTTGTTGTATTCGTTATTACTTTTCTTCGACCAAAACAGAAGCGTTTGCTTAAGTGAATGACGAGTAGGGCCACTGATGTGGTGATGCTGGAGTTCTTCGATCCTCTGTGACCTTAAACGGTACTCCAAAAGCTGCCATGTGCAATGTCTCCTGCTCCTTCCTATCAGAGACTATTTAGTTGATAGAAAGATGAAAAGGGAAATGGAGGGTGAGGGGGAGCACTGAAAAGTGCTGGAGAACATGTAGCATACAGATAAAGATGACCTGTAATATGAGCAGAAAGGAATAAAGAGGGATAATTATTGTACAGTGTAGAAAAATAACAGAAGAAAAATAGGGGTATAGGTTGTAGCCACGTTGGTTTAAGGACATAGGCAGACAAGGTTAATCGACACTAGGAAAAGATGAAGGAAGGAATGCAGTATAGCAGGATAAACAATAGCAGCATATTTTATGAATTGTGTAAAATGAACTAGATGGGAGACAGTAAATTGGAAGCTTGCTGATAAAATGTTACTATAACTAACCCAGGGAAGTGTTTAGTTTGTTTTTTAAGGAGGCAAGACAGATCCTGCAATTCATTCGCACATGGGAGAGCAGTGGTCAGCCTTGTCCTTAAAGGGGATCACCAGAAGGAGAGGAAGAATGGTGGGAATTGAATGTATGTGTATTGGCTCTATTCGTGATAAATAGAAAAGCTATGACTTGGGAAAGGATATGTGAAATATCTAGTGAAGAAGAGTCTACTAAAGTAGAACTTCCCACTGTACAAGTTTTCCGTACATGTTTTCTATAATTTTCCATTGATTCTGCACAAAGTCTTTAGATGCTTTTTACAAAGCCAAGACCTGTATGTATTTTTGCATGTGCTGCTTTGGTATCATAGTGATACTGCAGTGAGCGTGTAGTTTTACTACTGTTACTTTCCAGACTCGCTAAATAATAACTTTATAATTCTAAAAGAAAGGCATGAAATAATAATTCATTTGTTTATTTGTGTGGATTAAAAGGTGCAAGTAGGAAGGAGTTTTTTGTTGTCAGTGTTAACAACAGGACTCAAATTGCTTTGGTGCCTAGTGATTGGCATATTATCAGCATATAGATAGAATGCAGCTGTCCATGTTTTCAGTGATGGAGACATGGAAGGGTCATCACACCTAAGTTTTTCTTTTAGAACACGGTCACTTCATTTGTGAGACAGGTTTTCCAACTTATCTTTGTGTACAGACTGCTGCATTATTGATTGTATTTAAAGTGAATTCCAGAGTATTATCACTACAAAGCCGCTCCAGTGGGATAGACCATATAGTTTATCAGAATAAGTAACACAGTTTTATCATGGTTAGAAGTATCTTATTGTACTCATCCGGATCCTACAAGGTGGAAGAAAATTGTTCAGATGCATGTGAAGGGAAATGAACACGTTTGAAAAGAGCTTGAACACCCTGGTCCTGATCCTTGACTGTGACCAAGGAGTTATCAATACAGCAGAAGAAAAGAGGGCACAAAAGTTGCTAAAAGCCACCTTAGTGAAAGAATAAATACATCACTGAGAAGGGAAAAGAGCTATTTTAAGTGGCAGGACTAAGTGGGTACAAGAATAAATGGGGATAAACTGATTTACACTGGAAATTAGAAGAAAGCTTCTAACCATAAGAGGATGGAGGTTCTGGTAGAGTCTCACAATAATAGTGAAGACAAAAATGCTAACTAGTTTTACAACAAAAGTTTAAAAAAAAAAATTATCAGTGCAAAGTGGTTGTCCTTAGTCACCCAGGGCTGGACTTAGTAGCTCAGTCCTCTATTAGGTCTCTTTGACCTAGGGGAGAATGAACATTTACACCCGCTGCCAGTAGTCCCAACTGGCCAGTATAACAACTGGGAATGAACCAGACATTTAGTTGCACTTGGCTAGGCTGGGGTGGGGAAAGCGGGGAGAAGCTTACTATTTCCATTGATTTCTGCATTTCAAAAGAACCTCAATTTTCCCTTGGCATGAATGCAAGTGCTTCTGATATGTTTGTGAATCCTGCCGTTGGTAAACAAGAATTTTAAATAAAACAAACCTTCCATCATATCCTTCTCATATTTAATTTATTTAAAATATCTGAGCTGGCTGAGATTAAAATGAGATATTTCAGTTCATGCTATTGCAGAAGATGTTTTTATTTTACCATGTAAATTCTCAGCAAAATGTTGATAAAGCTGGTACATTCAACATTTTGCCTAGTTTTTTTGTCTTGATAATAGTACTTTCTCCTTTTTGTCAGGATGTTTCACAAAATCCTTGGAGTTAAGAAAGATATTCTCCATTTCAAATATTTTAAGACCATACAGATGAACTTTATTTGAATAGATCTGTGTATTCAGGCCACTATGACTGAAGATACAGATCTCAAATTCAGTGTACCATGGTTAAAATATCCCTTATTTAAGATACCCAGCATAATTTCATTGATGATGACAAAATAAATGTATATCTTTACATTCTGAATACTGTGAACAAATTTTACTGTTCCTGTTCAACAGAAATTTCCTCAGAACCCGAAGAAAAATTAATTTGTACGTTGCACATTGATTTACAGTCACAGTTTACACCTCAAGACTTTATTACATTGTATCACATCATGGTGGTTTCTTTACTAAACACGCACAATACTATACTAGTGGCACTTGCATTGAAATGTCGCACAGGCTTCCATTGAGATCTTAATAAATAGTATTAAAACATCAGTAGAAGAATTCTCATTCTTCCATTGAAATGGTATCAAATCTCAAGAAGCATTTGCTCTCATATGATACTAATGAGACCCTTTTGCCTTTTCTTTTTTACATGTATGAAACATTGTTGAGAAAGAACATTAAACCATAAAATATAATTTAAAATAATATTAGGGTTGAAGCAGAAAATAGTAAAATTAATTAAGATCAACATTTCACTCTGGTACTTTTCCTTCCCCAGCCCCAGTTCTGACTCCTGTAGGTATTAAGAAATCTGTTAAGCTCCATATGTGCTTCAATACCTGGGCACAACAGGAAGCTGTAGGCTGAGTGGCAGTCTTAATAATGAATCTGCCTTCCTTTTAATATGTGCTCAAATGTAAATGATTTTAACCTTATTACAGGTGAACAGAGAGAGACCATATTTAATGTAGGTTTAAGACCGAATGAAAGTCCTTTTCATTGCCGTGCAGATAACAGAATTAACCATATGTAGCAATAGCATTTGAAGCGCAAACGTTGAGAAGTCTTGCAATAGTTTATTTTCATTTCCCTCATTAAATATCTTATTACCATCTATTTGTTTTTCCTTTCCTATCTCCTATAGTGCAAGAAGGCAATTACTAAAATGCAAGAAGTGTACATCTGCTGTAAACTACCTTAAAGCAGTGACCTTCTGTTGACCTCCGCAGTGTGAGCCATATTATTTTGCTCTGATCTAAGCCACTACCTTTTGAGACCCCTTCACAACATTGTATTTCAGTCCCCCCCCCCAAGCTGTTGAACAACAGTGGAAGAGGAAAGATAGGAATAATTTAATAAATTATGCTTTCTTAGCTTGTAAATGTAAACACAAGGTATCAGTACCTAATAATTACCAATGTATTCCTTGCATCTGCTCTAGCATTCACAGAGCACACTTCACAGCTTATAGTTTATAGTATAAGTTCAGACATGGTTTTGCCAGAGGTTGCTTCTAAATGGGGAGATGAGCTAATCTATAATGTTTGTTTTTCTGCAGAACCATTGATCTCGGTGACAAACAGCAAGCAAGAGTTAAGTTTATACTTGACCTAGCATAGCTTCAGACCAGTAGCTCAACATATTCTAATGTATTTCTCCTCTCTCTGCATTGTGCAGATTCCCTCCCACCTCCCTCCTTCCCCCTCCACATCCCAAAGTCAGTTTCTCTCTTGTCCATTTACAAATGAAACTTTAAAGTCTGCAGTTTTATACTTTGTTTTATGTTATTCTGCTAGCCTGGAGCTGTTTTTAGTGTCTTTATTGCAAGTAGACAGATGGTGATATTTGGTTTCCTGTCAGTTTTAATGAATATAGATAGAAGCGATAAGAACATTTGCTTCGTTTAGCAAACTTCCTTTTCTGGCTTTTAATTAATGAAGTGCTCACTGGTGTGCTGCTGCTTTTGTATATATTAGAGTTAAATCTTTTATACTATCCAACTTCTAATGTTGGATAATGAAAAGAGAGAGCAATAACTTCTTGTCTCAATAATATTCTTTTAAAGTAAGCTTACATCATTTTTTGCAGAGCTGCAGTGTCCGATTTCAAAGCATCAGGAATTCTTTGTGTGTTTGTGAGAATCACTGTAGCTGAAATTTTGTTTCTTTTTTTCATCTGAAAGTATTTTTCTTCATTGTAAATTTTTTTAGTCCCTCTATAAGTTGAAGGAAGATGTCTCACTCTACTGAATTTAAAAAATATCACCTGCCAATTAGACTTTTACTTAATTTGGAAAAGAGAATTCCCCAGTGTAGATTTCTAAAAATGGTTTGGTTTTTTTTCTTTTTGTCAAACTTTAAGTCCACTAAAAAGTTCAGTTCAATTAATCAGCTGCTCCTTTTGATACCATCCATCTACTTACAAAGCAGCGAAGAATTGATCCAAAGATTAACTTTATATTTAAACAGTATTACTGCTCTTTTATATTAATGCCCAAGTTAATTGTGGATGGTATGGATTTTTCATTAGAATCTTCCTCCCACTTTTAACTCCAGATGGTTGGGTTTTGTTCTTTTGTGTGTATTGTATTTTTAGTCTAGATACAGTCTTCAGATGGGAGAACTGAATTTCTCTGTTACAGTAACTTCCAGATTGTCATGGCTGCTTGCATTCCGTGTGCGTGTGTGTATTCATTTTAACAGATAAAGTATAGTACTATATTTGGATGTAAATTTAGATGTAAATTTGGATATAAATGGCTACGCAGGTTAAGAATCCTAGTTTGTAAACAAAGGACTTCCTGGACCTGTGTTTTGAAACGCTGAGATCATTTTTATTTTCTTAACTGTCTGACCAGCCCTAAGATTTTTCAGAGATTGATTTTAAAATTTGATATCCATTACAAGATTTCCCATGTAAAGCATCATTTACTTGCGGAGCAGAAAATATAGAGCTCAGTCCTGTATCTTTTTATTTATTCATTTTGGCCATCTGCCAGGACCATTTATTCATTTTATATTAGGCAATCATTGAATAAAAAACCATAAATAATCTTGGAAGCGGGCGCCAGAATCCAGTTGTCTGTCTTAAGCACTGGGCCACAGGGTCAGGCACCCTATTGTTCCTACTCTTCTGGCCCTATGACTCTTAGGGCTCCTACAGATGTGTGGGGCAGACTCGATTAAACAGAAATTGACGTGCTCCAGCAGCCTCTGCGTCACGTGCATCAGTGCCCCCATGCATCCCTGCACTGAAAAAATGGCAGCAGGGCACTTTTCAACGAGCTTCAGTTCAAAGCACCCCACCGCCATTTTTTCAGCATGGGAACACTGATACCCATGATGTGCAGGCGCTTTTCATTAGCACGGCTCACTAATTAAAGTGCCCGGTGCTGTTTCTTAAGTTCAGCAGGAAGAAAGGAGAGTGTTCTCACCTAGACCATCGCATACATTGGTGGGTAGGGCACTTTCTTGGGAATTGGAGGATGTGGGTTCAAATAATCTCAGACTGAAGGGGGCTGAGAACCGTGGTATCCCCTTTTTTAGCCATGTGCTCTAATCATCACCTATTATAAAACAAGTGGGTGTTATCATTAGTTTTCTGCCTTGAGGAGAGGACTCTGCCTTCTGGATTTTGAGTGGATGCACACAGCTGCTTTGCTAGAGTCAGGTTCCTAAGCTCCAGTGAAGGGCAGGATTTTGAACATGCCTCTGTGCTTAGCCTTTCCTATTGGCTAGTCCTAGGCAGCTTCCCACTTGGTGCCCAGGTTGTTTAGTTTTTCTCTGAGAATGTATACAGATGTTTGGTTAGATTGGCTTAACTGTATCTGATCTAAAGCCCTTGCTGGACGTTGTGCTTTGAGCTGCTCAAATGCTGATGGGTGTTAGCACTAGTTCAAGTTCGGAGCCATCACACCTTAAGACAAAAAACCTTCTCTGACTGTCTCCCCCCTGCACAGCTGTGACTTGTCACTAGAGGGCTGGCAAGCAAGGGAATGACTATGAGTTGCTTATTAATTTGCGACAGGGCTAGTGAGCCAGGACAGGTTTCTATCCCCACTTTAGGTGGGGGTGTATGAGAGATGGGTGGGTGGTCGGTAGGCACATGAAGCTAAGGGGTGGAGAGGTAATGGAATGGGGGTGGGTAATGAAGTGGGCGGTTGAAAGAAAATGGGGGTGGGAGAGGGCTGGTGAAATGAAGCAAGTCAGCCACTGAAGGATAACATAAAAAGAAAAAAGAAAAACAAAAAAGGATAAGAAGAGAAAGTAAACTAAAGAAGGCTTCACATTTTAAGAAAATGGGATTGGGGTGCTGGTCATGCTCCATGGGAAGGCTGGGATGTGTAAGTGGTGAGGGAAGGTGCTTTTGGGGGTGCTACTGTCCCACCCTGAGAAGGAAGCCCTAGCTCATGGGGACCTGATCTGCCCCCCTACATTGTGTCCTTCTGTCCCTGCAATATCCCACTTGTGGACTTGTCTTTGTCCTGTGACCTGCATAGCTGGCATTTGATCTGCAGCCTGTTTGCAGTAGGTTGCACCCCTGGGTGCGGGAAGGTCACACCCCTGGGGTAGAGGGGAGTGGGCTTGGTGCCAGAATTGCCTGCTGGGCAGTAGAGTTCAGGGGGTGGAAAGTTTACAAACCAGAAGGGTGGGGGAGGGAATACTGCATCCTGGGATGCTGGAGGACTGCAACTTGAGTGGCTCACTTGTGCGGAGTGGCCACACAGTAATGGAACATGAGCTGGGTAACACGGATCAAAGATAAACCTGCACGGGAGTGGTGTAACTTCAAGCCTGCTAAAGTGTGCTTAAAATTAGTTTCAGGTACAGTATTAATGTATGGACTGTCCATGGGTTAAGAGCTCCAGGAGCCACCCAAAATTAATTTGTGACAAGGTCGTTACTTAGTGCACATGTCAGGTGAATTAAAGTTAGATCTGGCTGGCCATTTTTTAACCAGTCTAACCTTTGGGGAATGTCTATATAGTTTGGCACTCAGATTGAGTTAACTAGTGATCTAAGTGTAATGTCCACACATGGGTGAACTAAACTAGATTGGACAGTCATTTTTACTCAATTTAACCTGCCAAACATCTGTACCCACTCTTAGAAACACCTGCCTTCTCACTGAGTGCACAAAGAATCTACGCACTTAAATCCATTTCTGTATATCACCCCCATATACCCAGGTGTATTATTTGTAAGCATGCTGACATTTAAATCAGAGGTACCTACAGGGCCCATCTAGATTTTGTCCCTGCAGATTCATAGTGACTACAATTTTGATAAAAGGAGTCCTTGGTTGCCAAAAGTCACAAAACAGTCAGGTGAAGAGGTAGGGCGGAAAAAACCGAAGTAAAACAAATGAAAACAAAGACCTACCAAAAACCTTATTTTTAAAACAAATTCCATTTTTGTATGTACTTATCTGGTTATATCTCAGGAACCAACATTTAATGACTATACCACTCACAGTCCAGAGCTGCTTTTTACAGGAGCGGCAGGCAAAGAGTTACTAGCTTTATTGTGAAAAGTAGTGAAGATTATTTTTGGCAGGTTTCACCACTATGCTTTCTGCTTCAATACCTGGCAAATGGCTTCCAATGTTGCAGCAACAAGACCTCTGTTTGAAATCCTAAGCATGTTTGTGTCTGAAGTTGCACCTAATATGTTTCATTATTAAGGTCTGTTCTTATCTGACGCAGAGAAGTTGGCACAGTTTGGGAGCACAGTGCAACATTTAATCCATTCTGATGTGTGTTTTGTCAGTTTTGGCCATTAAAAAAGAAAAAAAAAAAGCATTTTAAATTTTATTTTAAAGTGGTGATGCCTGTGAATTTTCAGACAAGAACATCCATACCACAGTAAGTTAGAGCAGTAAGGTCATGCTTTTTATTTCTTTCAGATTCCCTTTCATGAGTCAGGAGACATAGCTAAATATTTTTTCCCTTTATACTAAAAGCACGTACTCTCCAACCTGTCTATAAGTTAATATACAGCACTGTATTTATGATACCTATATTTTTGAATTTCACATGAAATCTGCACAAGAATGAGTGTATGAAAAAATAAGTGGATTGAACACATTCTGCTCAAGTAAATCTATTCAATTCCTGGAATAACCCATAATCTGAGCTGCTGTGCGTTTTTGGTAATCTTTATTTTTCCCCATTAGCACGTGCTTCTCATTCTTCAAATAATTATTTTTTCCTGCCACTCCTTTTTCAACCCTTCCCAAATCCTCTGGAAGTCCTTTTTTACATCCTTTCCTCTGCCATGATAAATCAGAGATAAAAAAGTCTAGGCATCTCTAGAAAAATGTAG